>NC_090396.1:76456623-76742012 GCF_036365525.1 Heterodontus francisci | reverse complement strand
TCAGTAATAAGGAGTAAATTCCCCCTTTACCCTGATGACGCTGTCTCTGTGTACAGTAAATAAGGAGTAAATTCCCCCTTTACCCTGATGACGCTGTCTCTGTGTACAGTAAATAAGGAGTAAATTCCCCCTTTACCCTGATGACGCTGTCTCTGTGTACAGTAAATAAGGAGTAAATTCCCCCTTTACCCTGATGACGCTGTCTCTGTGTACAGTAAATAAGGAGTAAATTCCCCCTTTCCCTGATGACACTGTCTCTGTGTACAGTAAATAAGGAGAAATTCCCCCTTTACCCTGATGACGCTGTCTCTGTGTACAGTAAATAAGGAGTAAATTCCCCCTTTCCCCTGATGACGCTGTCTCTGTGTACAGTAAATAAGGAGTAAATTCCCCCTTTACCCTGATGACGCTGTCTCTGTGTACAGTAAATAAGGAGTAAATTCCCCCTTTCCCCTGATGACACTGTCTCTGTGTACAGTAAATAAGGAGTAAATTCCCCCTTTACCCTGATGACGCTGTCTCTGTGTACAGTAAATAAGGAGTAAATTCCCCCTTTACCCTGATGACGCTGTCTCTGTGTACAGTCGAGAATAAGGAGTAAATTCCCCCTTTACCCTGATGACACTGTCTCCGTGTACAGTAAATAAGGAGTAAATTCCCCTTTACCCTGATGACACTGTCTCTGTGTACAGCAAATAAGGAGTAAATTCCCCCTTTACCCTGATGACACTGTCTCCGTGTACAGTAAATAAGGAGTAAATTCCCCCTTTACCCTGATGACACTGTCTCCGTGTACAGTAAATAAGGAGTAAATTCCCCCTTTAGCCTGATGACGCTGTCTCTGTGTACAGTAAATAAGGAGTAAATTCCCCCTTTACCCTGATGACACTGTCTCCGTGTACAGTAAATAAGGAGTAAATTCCCCCTTTACCCTGATGACACTGTCTCCGTGTACAGTAAATAAGGAGTAAATTCCCCCTTTACCCTGATGACACTGTCTCTGTGTACAGTAAATAAGGAGTAAATTCCCCCTTTAGCCTGATGACGCTGTCTCTGTGTACAGTAAATAAGGAGTAAATTCCCCCTTTACCCTGATGACACTGTCTCTGTGTACAGTAAATAAGGAGTAAATTCCCCCTTTACCCTGATGACTGTCTCCGTGTACAGTAAATAAGGAGTAAATTCCCCCTTTACCCTGATGACACTGTCTCTGTGTACAGTCGAGAATAAGGAGTAAATTCCCCCTTTACCCTGATGACACTGTCTGTGTACAGTAAATAAGGAGTAAATTCCCCCTTTACCCTGATGACACTGTCTCTGTGTACAGTAAATAAGGAGTAAATTCCCCTTTACCCTGATGACACTGTCTCTGTGTACAGTAAATAAGGAGTAAATTCCCCCTTTACCCTGATGACTGTCTCCGTGTACAGTAAATAAGGAGTAAATTCCCCCTTTACCCTGATGACACTGTCTCCGTGTACAGTAAATAAGGAGTAAATTCCCCTTTACCCTGATGACACTGTCTCCGTGTACAGTAAATAAGGAGTAAATTCCCCCTTTACCCTGATGACACTGTCTCTGTGTACAGTAAATAAGGAGTAAATTCCCCCTTTACCCTGATGACACTGTCTCCGTGTACAGTAAATAAGGAGTAAATTCCCCCTTTACCCTGATGACACTGTCTCTGTGTACAGTAAATAAGGAGTAAATTCCCCCTTTCCCCTGATGACACTGTCTCCGTGTACAGTAAATAAGGAGTAAATTCCCCCTTTACCCTGATGACGCTGTCTCTGTGTACAGTCGAGAATAAGGAGTAAATTCCCCCTTTACCCTGATGACGCTGTCTCTGTGTACAGTCGAGAATAAGGAGTAAATCCCCTTTACCCTGATGACGCTGTCTCCGTGTACAGTCGAGAATAAGGAGTAAATTCCCCCTTTACCCTGATGACACTGTCTCTGTGTACAGTAAATGAGTAAATTCCCCCTTTACCCTGATGACACTGTCTCCGTGTACAGTAAATGAGTAAATTCCCCCTTTACCCTGATGACGCTGTCTCTGTGTACAGTAAATGAGTAAATTCCCCCTTTACCCTGATGACACTGTCTCCGTGTACAGTAAATGAGTAAATTCCCCCTTTACCCTGATGACACTGTCTCTGTGTACAGTAAATAAGGAGTAAATTCCCCCTTTACCATGATGACGCTGTCTCTGTGTACAGTAAATAAGGAGTAAATTCCCCCTTTACCCTGATGACACTGTCTCTGTGTACAGTAAATGAGTAAATTCCCCCTTTACCCTGATGACACTGTCTCCGTGTACAGTAAATGAGTAAATTCCCCCTTTACCCTGATGACACTGTCTCTGTGTACAGTAAATAAGGAGTAAATTCCCCCTTTACCATGATGACGCTGTCTCTGTGTACAGTAAATAAGGAGTAAATTCCCCCTTTACCCTGATGACACTGTCTCTGTGTACAGTAAATGAGTAAATTCCCCCTTTACCCTGATGACACTGTCTCCGTGTACAGTAAATGAGTAAATTCCCCCTTTCCCCTGATGACACTGTCTCTGTGTACAGTAAATAAGGAGTAAATTCCCCCTTTACCCTGATGACACTGTCTCCGTGTACAGTAAATGAGTAAATTCCCCCTTTACCCTGATGACACTGTCTCTGTGTACAGTCGAGAATAAGGAGTAAATTCCCCCTTTCCCCTGATGACACTGTCTCTGTGTACAGTAAATAAGGAGTAAATTCCCCCTTTACCCTGATGACACTGTCTCCGTGTACAGTAAATGAGTAAATTCCCCCTATACCCTGATGACACTGTCTCTGTGTACAGTAAATAAGGAGTAAATTCCCCCTTTACCCTGATGACGCTGTCTCTGTGTACAGTCGAGAATAAGGAGTAAATTCCCCCTTTACCCTGATGACACTGTCTCCGTGTACAGTAAATGAGTAAATTCCCCCTTTACCCTGATGACACTGTCTCTGTGTACAGTAAATAAGGAGTAAATTCCCCCTTTACCCTGATGACGCTGTCTCCGTGTACAGTAAATGAGTAAATTCCCCCTTTACCCTGATGACACTGTCTCTGTGTACAGTAAATAAGGAGTAAATTCCCCCTTTACCCTGATGACGCTGTCTCCGTGTACAGTAAATAAGGAGTAAATTCCCCCTTTACCCTGATGACGCTGTCTCTGTGTACAGTCGAGAATAAGGAGTAAATTCCCCCTTTACCCTGATGACACTGTCTCCGTGTACAGTAAATAAGGAGTAAATTCCCCCTTTACCCTGATGACGCTGTCTCTGTGTACAGTCGAGAATAAGGAGTAAATTCCCCCTTTACCCTGATGACACTGTCTCCGTGTACAGTAAATAAGGAGTAAATTCCCCCTTTACCCTGATGACACTGTCTCCGTGTACAGTAAATAAGGAGTAAATTCCCCCTTTACCCTGATGACACTGTCTCTGTGTACAGTAAATAAGGAGTAAATTCCCCCTTTACCCTGATGACGCTGTCTCTGTGTACAGTAAATAAGGAGTAAATTCCCCCTTTCCCCTGATGATGCTGTCTCTGTGTACAGTCGAGAATAAGGAGTAAATTCCCCCTTTCCCCTGATGACACTGTCTCTGTGTACAGTAAGTAAGGAGTAAATTCCCCCTTTCCCCTGATGACACTGTCTCTGTGTACAGTAAATAAGGAGTAAATTCCCCCTTTCCCCTGATGACGCTGTCTCTGTGTACAGTCGAGAATAAGGAGTAAATTCCCCCTTTACCCTGATGACACTGTCTCCGTGTACAGTAAATAAGGAGTAAATTCCCCCTTTACCCTGATGACACTGTCTCTGTGTACAGTAAATAAGGAGTAAATTCCCCCTTTACCCTGATGACACTGTCTCTGTGTACAGTAAGTAAGGAGTAAATTCCCCCTTTCCCCTGATGACACTGTCTCTGTGTACAGTAAATAAGGAGTAAATTCCCCCTTTACCCTGATGACGCTGTCTCCGTGTACAGTAAATAAGGAGTAAATTCCCCCTTTCCCCTGATGATGCTGTCTCTGTGTACAGTCGAGAATAAGGAGTAAATTCCCCCTTTCCCCTGATGACACTGTCTCTGTGTACAGTAAGTAAGGAGTAAATTCCCCCTTTCCCCTGATGACACTGTCTCTGTGTACAGTAAATAAGGAGTAAATTCCCCCTTTCCCCTGATGACGCTGTCTCTGTGTACAGTCGAGAATAAGGAGTAAATTCCCACTTTACCCTGATGACGCTGTCTCTGTGTACAGTCGAGAATAAGGAGTAAATTCCCCCTTTATCCTGATGACACTGTCTCTGTGTACAGTAAATAAGGAGTAAATTCCCCCTTTACCCTGATGACGCTGTCTCTGTGTACAGTAAGAGTAAATTCCCCCTTTCCCCTGATGACACTGTCTCTGTGTACAGTAAATAAGGAGTAAATTCCCCCTTTACCCTGATGACACTGTCTCTGTGTACAGTAAATAAGGAGTAAATTCCCCCTTTCCCCTGATGACGCTGTCTCTGTGTACAGTCGAGAATAAGGAGTAAATTCCCACTTTACCCTGATGACGCTGTCTCTGTGTACAGTCGAGAATAAGGAGTAAATTCCCCCTTTACCCTGATGACACTGTCTCCGTGTACAGTAAATAAGGAGTAAATTCCCCCTTTACCCTGATGACGCTGTCTCTGTGTACAGTAAGAGTAAATTCCCCCTTTCCCCTGATGACACTGTCTCTGTGTACAGTAAATAAGGAGTAAATTCCCCCTTTACCCTGATGACACTGTCTCCGTGTACAGTAAATGAGTAAATTCCCCCTTTACCCTGATGACACTGTCTCTGTGTACAGTAAATAAGGAGTAAATTCCCCCTTTCCCCTGATGACACTGTCTCTGTGTACAGTAAATAAGGAGTAAATTCCCCCTTTACCCCTGATGACACTGTCTCCGTGTACAGTAAATGAGTAAATTCCCCTTACCCTGATGACACTGTCTCTGTGTACAGTAAATAAGGAGTAAATTCCCCCTTTACCCTGATGACGCTGTCTCTGTGTACAGTCGAGAATAAGGAGTAAATTCCCCCTTTACCCTGATGACACTGTCTCCGTGTACAGTAAATGAGTAATTCCCCCTTTACCCTGATGACACTGTCTCTGTGTACAGTAAATAAGGAGTAAATTCCCCCTTTACCCTGATGACGCTGTCTCCGTGTACAGTAAATGAGTAAATTCCCCCTTTACCCTGATGACACTGTCTCTGTGTACAGTAAATAAGGAGTAAATTCCCCCTTTACCCTGATGACGCTGTCTCCGTGTACAGTAAATAAGGAGTAAATTCCCCCTTTACCCTGATGACGCTGTCTCTGTGTACAGTCGAGAATAAGGAGTAAATTCCCCCTTTACCCTGATGACACTGTCTCCGTGTACAGTAAATAAGGAGTAAATTCCCCCTTTACCCTGATGACGCTGTCTCTGTGTACAGTCGAGAATAAGGAGTAAATTCCCCCTTTACCCTGATGACACTGTCTCCGTGTACAGTAAATAAGGAGTAAATTCCCCCTTTACCTGATGACGCTGTCTCTGTGTACAGTCGAGAATAAGGAGTAAATTCCCCCTTTACCCTGATGACACTGTCTCCGTGTACAGTAAATAAGGAGTAAATTCCCCCTTTACCCTGATGACGCTGTCTCTGTGTACAGTCGAGAATAAGGAGTAAATTCCCCTTTACCCTGATGACACTGTCTCCGTGTACAGTAAATAAGGAGTAAATTCCCCCTTTACCCTGATGACGCTGTCTCTGTGTACAGTCGAGAATAAGGAGTAAATTCCCCCTTTACCTGATGACACTGTCTCTGTGTACAGTAAATGAGTAAATTCCCCCTTTCCCCTGATGACGCTGTCTCTGTGTACAGTAAATAAGGAGTAAATTCCCCCTTTACCCTGATGACACTGTCTCTGTGTACAGTAAATAAGGAGTAAATTCCCCTTTACCCTGATGACACTGTCTCCGTGTACAGTAAATAAGGAGTAAATTCCCCCTTTACCCTGATGACACTGTCTCTGTGTACAGTAAATGAGTAAATTCCCCCTTTCCCCTGATGACGCTGTCTCTGTGTACAGTAAATAAGGAGTAAATTCCCCCTTTACCCTGATGACACTGTCTCTGTGTACAGTAAATAAGGAGTAAATTCCCCCTTTACCCTGATGACACTGTCTCTGTGTACAGTAAATGAGTAAATTCCCCCTTTCCCTGATGACGCTGTCTCTGTGTACAGTAAATAAGGAGTAAATTCCCCCTTTACCCTGATGACACTGTCTCTGTGTACAGTAAATGAGTAATTCCCCCTTTCCCCTGATGACACTGTCTCTGTGTACAGTAAATAAGGAGTAAATTCCCCCTTTACCCTGATGACGCTGTCTCTGTGTACAGTAAATAAGGAGTAAATTCCCCCTTTACCCTGATGACACTGTCTCTGTGTACAGTAAATAAGGAGTAAACTCCCCCTTTACCCTGATGACACTGTCTCCGTGTACAGTAAATAAGGAGTAAATTCCCCCTTTACCCTGATGACACTGTCTCTGTGTACAGTAAATAAGGAGTAAATTCCCCCTTTACCCTGATGACGCTGCCTCTGTGTACAGTAAATAAGGAGTAAATTCCCCCTTTCCCCTGATGACACTGTCTCTGTGTACAGTAAATAAGGAGTAAATTCCCCCTTTACCCTGATGACGCTGTCTCTGTGTACAGTAAATAAGGAGTAAATTCCCCCTTTACCCTGATGACACTGTCTCTGTGTACAGTAAATAAGGAGTAAATTCCCCCTTTACCCTGATGACGCTGTCTCTGTGTACAGTAAATAAGGAGTAAATTCCCCCTTTACCCTGATGACGCTGTCTCTGTGTACAGTAAATAAGGAGTAAATTCCCCCTTTCCCCTGATGACACTGTCTCTGTGTACAGTAAATAAGGAGTAAATTCCCCCTTTACCCTGATGACGCTGTCTCTGTGTACAGTAAATAAGGAGTAAATTCCCCCTTTACCCTGATGACGCTGTCTCTGTGTACAGTAAATAAGGAGTAAATTCCCCCTTTACCCTGATGACACTGTCTCTGTGTACAGTAAATAAGGAGTAAATTCCCCCTTTACCCTGATGACGCTGTCTCTGTGTACAGTAAATAAGGAGTAAATTCCCCCTTTACCCTGATGACGCTGTCTCTGTGTACAGTCGAGAATAAGGAGTAAATTCCCCCTTTACCCTGATGACACTGTCTCCGTGTACAGTAAATAAGGAGTAAATTCCCCCTTTACCCTGATGACACTGTCTCTGTGTACAGTAAATAAGGAGTAAATTCCCCCTTTACCCTGATGACACTGTCTCCGTGTACAGTAAATAAGGAGTAAATTCCCCCTTTACCCTGATGACACTGTCTCCGTGTACAGTAAATAAGGAGTAAATTCCCCCTTTAGCCTGATGACGCTGTCTCTGTGTACAGTAAATAAGGAGTAAATTCCCCCTTTACCCTGATGACACTGTCTCCGTGTACAGTAAATAAGGAGTAAATTCCCCCTTTACCCTGATGACACTGTCTCCGTGTACAGTAAATAAGGAGTAAATTCCCCCTTTACCCTGATGACACTGTCTCTGTGTACAGTAAATAAGGAGTAAATTCCCCCTTTAGCCTGATGACGCTGTCTCTGTGTACAGTAAATAAGGAGTAAATTCCCCCTTTACCCTGATGACACTGTCTCTGTGTACAGTAAATAAGGAGTAAATTCCCCCTTTACCCTGATGACTGTCTCCGTGTACAGTAAATAAGGAGTAAATTCCCCCTTTACCCTGATGACACTGTCTCTGTGTACAGTCGAGAATAAGGAGTAAATTCCCCCTTTACCCTGATGACACTGTCTGTGTACAGTAAATAAGGAGTAAATTCCCCCTTTACCCTGATGACACTGTCTCTGTGTACAGTAAATAAGGAGTAAATTCCCCCTTTACCCTGATGACACTGTCTCTGTGTACAGTAAATAAGGAGTAAATTCCCCCTTTACCCTGATGACTGTCTCCGTGTACAGTAAATAAGGAGTAAATTCCCCCTTTACCCTGATGACACTGTCTCCGTGTACAGTAAATAAGGAGTAAATTCCCCCTTTACCCTGATGACACTGTCTCCGTGTACAGTAAATAAGGAGTAAATTCCCCCTTTACCCTGATGACACTGTCTCTGTGTACAGTAAATAAGGAGTAAATTCCCCCTTTACCCTGATGACACTGTCTCCGTGTACAGTAAATAAGGAGTAAATTCCCCCTTTACCCTGATGACACTGTCTCTGTGTACAGTAAATAAGGAGTAAATTCCCCCTTTCCCCTGATGACACTGTCTCCGTGTACAGTAAATAAGGAGTAAATTCCCCCTTTACCCTGATGACGCTGTCTCTGTGTACAGTCGAGAATAAGGAGTAAATTCCCCCTTTACCCTGATGACGCTGTCTCTGTGTACAGTCGAGAATAAGGAGTAAATTCCCCCTTTACCCTGATGACGCTGTCTCCGTGTACAGTCGAGAATAAGGAGTAAATTCCCCCTTTACCCTGATGACACTGTCTCTGTGTACAGTAAATGAGTAAATTCCCCCTTTACCCTGATGACACTGTCTCCGTGTACAGTAAATGAGTAAATTCCCCCTTTACCCTGATGACGCTGTCTCTGTGTACAGTAAATGAGTAAATTCCCCCTTTACCCTGATGACACTGTCTCCGTGTACAGTAAATGAGTAAATTCCCCCTTTACCCTGATGACACTGTCTCTGTGTACAGTAAATAAGGAGTAAATTCCCCCTTTACCATGATGACGCTGTCTCTGTGTACAGTAAATAAGGAGTAAATTCCCCCTTTACCCTGATGACACTGTCTCTGTGTACAGTAAATGAGTAAATTCCCCCTTTACCCTGATGACACTGTCTCCGTGTACAGTAAATGAGTAAATTCCCCCTTTACCCTGATGACACTGTCTCTGTGTACAGTAAATAAGGAGTAAATTCCCCCTTTACCATGATGACGCTGTCTCTGTGTACAGTAAATAAGGAGTAAATTCCCCCTTTACCCTGATGACGCTGTCTCTGTGTACAGTAAATGAGTAAATTCCCCCTTTACCCTGATGACACTGTCTCCGTGTACAGTAAATGAGTAAATTCCCCCTTTACCCTGATGACACTGTCTCTGTGTACAGTAAATAAGGAGTAAATTCCCCCTTTACCCTGATGACACTGTCTCCGTGTACAGTAAATGAGTAAATTCCCCCTTTACCCTGATGACGCTGTCTCTGTGTACAGTAAATAAGGAGTAAATTCCCCCTTTACCCTGATGACACTGTCTCTGTGTACAGTAAATAAGGAGTAAATTCCCCCTTTACCCTGATGACACTGTCTCTGTGTACAGTAAATGAGTAAATTCCCCCTTTCCCCTGATGACGCTGTCTCTGTGTACAGTAAATAAGGAGTAAATTCCCCCTTTACCCTGATGACACTGTCTCTGTGTACAGTAAATAAGGAGTAAATTCCCCCTTTACCATGATGACGCTGTCTCTGTGTACAGTAAATAAGGAGTAAATTCCCCCTTTACCCTGATGACACTGTCTCTGTGTACAGTAAATAAGGAGTAAATTCCCCCTTTACCATGATGACGCTGTCTCTGTGTACAGTAAATAAGGAGTAAATTCCCCCTTTACCCTGATGACACTGTCTCTGTGTACAGTAAATAAGGAGTAAATTCCCCCTTTACCCTGATGACGCTGTCTCCGTGTACAGTAAATGAGTAAATTCCCCCTTTACCCTAATGACACTGTCTCCGTGTACAGTAAATAAGGAGTAAATTCCCCCTTTACCCTAATGACACTGTCTCCGTGTACAGTAAATAAGGAGTAAATTCCCCCTTTACCCTGATGACGCTGTCTCCGTGTACAGTAAATGAGTAAATTCCCCCTTTACCCTGATGACACTGTCTCCGTGTACAGTAAATAAGGAGTAAATTCCCCCTTTACCCTGATGACGCTGTCTCCGTGTACAGTAAATGAGTAAATTCCCCCTTTACCCTGATGACACTGTCTCCGTGTACAGTAAATAAGGAGTAAATTCCCCCTTTACCCTAATGACACTGTCTCCGTGTACAGTAAATAAGGAGTAAATTCCCCCTTTACCCTAATGACACTGTCTCCGTGTACAGTAAATAAGGAGTAAATTCCCCCTTTACCCTGATGACGCTGTCTCCGTGTACAGTAAATGAGTAAATTCCCCCTTTACCCTGATGACACTGTCTCCGTGTACAGTAAATGAGTAAATTCCCCCTTTACCCTGATGACACTGTCTCTGTGTACAGTAAATAAGGAGTAAATTCCCCCTTTACCCTGATGACACTGTCTCCGTGTACAGTAAATGAGTAAATTCCCCCTTTACCCTGATGACGCTGTCTCTGTGTACAGTAAATAAGGAGTAAATTCCCCCTTTACCCTGATGACACTGTCTCTGTGTACAGTAAATAAGGAGTAAATTCCCCCTTTACCCTGATGACACTGTCTCTGTGTACAGTAAATGAGTAAATTCCCCCTTTCCCCTGATGACGCTGTCTCTGTGTACAGTAAATAAGGAGTAAATTCCCCCTTTACCCTGATGACACTGTCTCTGTGTACAGTAAATAAGGAGTAAATTCCCCCTTTACCATGATGACGCTGTCTCTGTGTACAGTAAATAAGGAGTAAATTCCCCCTTTACCCTGATGACACTGTCTCTGTGTACAGTAAATAAGGAGTAAATTCCCCCTTTACCATGATGACGCTGTCTCTGTGTACAGTAAATAAGGAGTAAATTCCCCCTTTACCCTGATGACACTGTCTCTGTGTACAGTAAATAAGGAGTAAATTCCCCCTTTACCCTGATGACGCTGTCTCCGTGTACAGTAAATGAGTAAATTCCCCCTTTACCCTAATGACACTGTCTCCGTGTACAGTAAATAAGGAGTAAATTCCCCCTTTACCCTAATGACACTGTCTCCGTGTACAGTAAATAAGGAGTAAATTCCCCCTTTACCCTGATGACGCTGTCTCCGTGTACAGTAAATGAGTAAATTCCCCCTTTACCCTGATGACACTGTCTCCGTGTACAGTAAATAAGGAGTAAATTCCCCCTTTACCCTGATGACGCTGTCTCCGTGTACAGTAAATGAGTAAATTCCCCCTTTACCCTGATGACACTGTCTCCGTGTACAGTAAATAAGGAGTAAATTCCCCCTTTACCCTAATGACACTGTCTCCGTGTACAGTAAATAAGGAGTAAATTCCCCCTTTACCCTAATGACACTGTCTCCGTGTACAGTAAATAAGGAGTAAATTCCCCCTTTACCCTAATGACACTGTCTCCGTGTACAGTAAATAAGGAGTAAATTCCCCCTTTACTCCATACAGTTACAAGGAAATCTTTATAACACTCTAAATGGGCAATGCCAAGTTGTGCCAGATTTGGAATGCTTGTACAATCTGACATCACAAGGTAATGGTATTTAAACCTCACCAACATGCTGGTTTAGAGTGTGAGAGTGCAGAGTGCCTCTAACGTTGTGTTACACCGACCACTTTCCTGTGAGTTCCTAGCCCGAGTACTGAGTTTTCCTGTTTCAAACAGCTTCCTCGAGAAAGACAGCAGATTTCACTGAACACACTCAGGCCCAGTGAGCGTTTGTAAACAGTCGGAAAATGAGCGATGGATTACCATTGGGCCCACATGCCTGCAGCTGCAGATAGATTCGGAACGTCGATGACAATGTTCCTGGTGACGTGACCAGGCTGACACGTCGCTATCCAGGAGAGCTGCTCTTGCAGTTCGAGTGACTCCGACTCCGACTCCACAGGAGACTGTGTCGATATGATATTAATCACTGCCGCCCATCTCCTTCAGCCTGAGAGCAGCCTGCAATCCAGATTTTTCCTCGGAGGCACTGGGATCTGGATCTGATTATTTCTGTCACACATAATCAATGCCCAGGCTCGATCCACTTCCTGAAGCTTTGATGTCACTTCAAATTAACGAGCAAAACTCTTAATGAAGGCCACGTGTCGCACGGAAACAGGGAAAGAACACAACAACAGTATCCCTGCTACCAAAAGAGTGCGGAATTGTCTGTCTTTACCATCCCTCCATCCCTGAGACAGTGAGGGGTGTGGGATATATCAGAGTTACAGTGAGGGGTGTGGGGTATATCAGAATGTTACAGTGAGGGGTGTGGGATATATCAGTGTTACAGTGAGGGGTGTGGGGTATATCAGTGTTACAGTGAGGGGTGTGGGGTATATCAGAATGTTACAGTGAGGGGTGTGGGATATAGAGAGTGTTACAGTGAGGGGTGTGGGATATATCAGAGTGTTACAGTGAGGGGTGTGGGATATATCAGAGTGTTACAGTGAGGGGTGTGGGATATATCAGTGTTACAGTGAGGGGTGTGGGGTATATCAGAATGTTACAGTGAGGGGTGTGGGATATAGAGAGTGTTACAGTGAGGGGTGTGGGATATATCAGAGTGTTACAGTGAGGGGTGTGGGATATATCAGTGTTACAGTGAGGGGTGTGGGGTATATCAGAATGTTACAGTGAGGGGTGTGGGATATATCAGAGTGTTACAGTGAGGGGTGTGGGATATATCAGAGTGTTACAGTGAGGGGTGTGGGATATATCAGTGTGTTACAGTGAGGGGTGTGGGATATATCAGAATGTTACAGTGAGGGGTGTGGGATATATCAGAGTGTTACAGTGAGGGGTGTGGGATATATCAGAGTGTTACAGTGAGGGGTGTGGGATATATCAGTGTGTTACAGTCAGGGGAGTGGGAAATATCAGTGTGTTACAGTCAGGGGTGTGGGATATATCAGAGTGTTACAGTGAGGGGTGTGGGATATATCAGTGTGTTACAGTCAGGGGAGTGGGAAATATCAGTGTGTTACAGTCAGGGGTGTGGGATATATCAGAGTGTTACAGTGAGGGGTGTGGGATATAGAGAGTGTTACAGTGAGGGGTGTGGGGTATATCAGAGTGTTACAGTGAGGGGTGTGGGATATATCAGAGTGTTACAGTGGGGGGTGTGGGATATATCAGAGTGTTACAGTCAGGGGTGTGGGATATATCAGAGTGTTACAGTGAGGGGTGTGGGATATAGAGAGTGTTACAGTGAGGGGTGTGGGGTATATCAGAGTGTTACAGTGAGGGGTGTGGGATATATCAGAGTGTTACAGTGGGGGGTGTGGGATATATCAGTGTGTTACAGTCAGGGGAGTGGGAAATATCAGTGTGTTACAGTCAGGGGTGTGGGATATATCAGAGTGTTACAGTGAGGGGTGTGGGATATAGAGAGTGTTACAGTGAGGGGTGTGGGGTATATCAGAGTGTTACAGTGAGGGGTGTGGGATATATCAGAGTGTTACAGTGGGGGGTGTGGGATATATCAGAGTGTTACAGTGAGGGGTGTGGGATATAGAGAGTGTTACAGTGAGGGGTGTGGGGTATATCAGAGTGTTACAGTGAGGGGTGTGGGATATATCAGTGTTACAGTGGGGGGTGTGGGATATATCAGAGTGTTACAGTGAGGGGAGTGGGAAATATCAGTGTGTTACAGTCAGGGGTGTGGGATATATCAGAGTGTTACAGTGAGGGGTGTGGGATAAAGAGAGTGTTACAGTGAGGGGTGTGGGGTATATCAGAGTGTTACAGTGAGGGGTGTGGGATATATCAGAGTGTTACAGTGAGGGGTGTGGGATATATCAGAGTGTTACAGTGAGGGGTGTGGGATATATCAGTGTTACAGTGAGGGGTGTGGGATATATCAGAGTGTTACAGTGAGGGGTGTGGGATATATCAGTGTGTTACAGTGAGGGTTGCGGGATATATCCGAGTGTTGCAGTGAGGGGTGTGGGATATATCAGAGTGTTACAGTGAGAGGTCTGGGGGATATCAGAGTGTTACAGTGAGAGGTGTGGGGGATATCAGAGTGTTACAGTGAGGGGTGTGGGGGATATCAGAGTGTTACAGTGAGGGGTGTGGGATATATCAGAGTGTTACAGTGAGGGGTGTGGGGGATATCAGAGTGTTACAGTGAGAGGTGTGGGGGATATCAGAGTGTTACAGTGAGGGGTGTGGGGGATATCAGAGTGTTACAGTGAGAGGTGTGGGGGATATCAGAGTGTTACAGTGAGAGGTGTGGGGGATATCAGAGTGTTACAGTGAGGGGTGTGGGGGATATCAGAGTGTTACAGTGAGGGGTGTGGGATATATCAGAGTGTTACAGTGAGGGGTGTGGGATATATCAGAGTGTTACAGTGAGGGGTGTGGGATATATCAGAGTGTTACAGTGAGGGGTGTGGGATATATCAGAGTGTTACAGTGAGGGGTGTGGGGTATATCAGAGTGTTACAGTGAGGGGTGTGGGGTATATCAGAGTGTTACAGTGAGGGGTGTGGGATATATCTCTTTCCCCACAGTCCTGGAAATTCGTCCTTTTCAAGTATTTATCCAATTCCCTTTTCAAAGTTATTATTGAATCTGCTTCCACCTTTAAAACATATTCTCCTCATCTGCCACCTGCTTCTTTTGCTACTCCATTTGCTTTTTTTTTTTTCCTTTTTTTTATGCTGAGGGGATCTTTATTCCTCAGGCCCCCTTTTTATTCATATTTATACATTTTTTTAAAATATCTAATAAAAACAGATAAATAAACAAAAAACTCAAATTAAAATGCCATTCTCGGCGTCGACAATGCACTCCAGTCCCTGCGGTGCCCACCGGTCGCGGAAGGCCTCAAGCGTACCAGCGGACACCGCATGCTCCTTTTCCAGGGACACCCAGGCACGAACGTAACCGCGGAAGAGGGGCAGGCAATCGGGGAGGACAGAACCCCCGACGGCCCGCAACCTAGACCTGTGAATTGCCACCTTGGCCAGGCCCAGGCTCAAGAGCAGACAGACGAGGAGATCTTCCTCCCAGCCCAAGCCCCTTCTCACTGGGAGCCCAAAGATCAAGAGCGTGGGACTGAAGTGCAGCCAGAACTTGAGGAGCAGCCCCTTCAGATACTCAAAGAGGGGCTTCAACCTCACACACTCTGTATATCCGTGGAACACTGACTCGTCCAGGCCGCAGAAAGTACAGGCGGCCTGGGAGTCCATGAACCTACTTAAAAGTCTATTGCACGGGACTGCTCTCAGGACCGCGGCAGAGACCCAGTGTTTCCTCTTGCCCCAGAAGAAATCGACGAGTTTCTTCTGGATCTTGGTGGCAAATGTAGAAGATGAAGCCAAAGTGACCAACCGGTACCACAGCATCGAGGCCACCAGTTGGTTTATGACCAGCGCTCGGCCCCTGTAGGAAAGCACTCGGAGCAGTCCTGTCCAGCGCCCCAGCCGAGCGGTGAGTTTCGCCTCCAACTCCGACCAGTTTGACGGCCAGGCTTCCTCAGCGGGGCTAAGGCGGACTCCCAGATAGAGGAGGTGCGTGGTGCTCCACGCAAAAGATGTCAACTCCTCCGCAGGGAGTCCATCCGCCACTGACCCACCAGGAGCCCGGAACATTTCTCCCAATTGATCCTCGCGGAGGACGCGGCAGAAAAGGTCTGCTGGCAGTCGCGCATCCTCCGCAAGTCAACGGTATTTGTGATTGCGAGGAGCACGTCGTCGGCATAAGCCGAGAGGACGACCCGCACGGCCGGCTCGCGCAGAGCCAATCCCGTCAACCTCCTGTGCAGCAGGCACAGGAAGGGCTCCACGCAGATGGTATACAATTGGCCGGACATGGGGCATCCCTGATGCACTCCTCTCCCAAATCGAAGGGGCGCCGTCAAGGACCCGTTAAACTTGACAAGACACTCTGCGGCAGTGTATAAAAGTCGGACCCGGGCCACAAAATGCGGCCCGAGTCCGAAAGCGCGCAGAGTCCCGAAAAGGTATTCGTGATCCACCCTGTCGGACACCTTCTCCTGATCGAGGGAGAGAAAGGCGACCGACTGACCAGTCCTCTGGGAAAGATGGATCAGGTCCCGGACCAGGTGGATGTTGTCCTGGATGGACCGGCCCGGGACCGTGGAGGACTGGTCGGCGTGGATCATGTGGGCCAGCATGGAGCCCAGGCGGGTAGACATAGCCCGGGCAAAGATCTTATAATCCGTGCAGAGGAGGGAGACCGGACGCCAGTTTTTAAGCAGACGGAGATCACCCCTCTTCGGCAGTAGGACGATGACCGCCCTGCGCCACGAGAGGGGCATCTCCCCGGTCGCCAGGCTTTCCCCCAGGACCCGCGCGTAATCGTCCCCCAGGACGTCCCAGAACGCCCTGAGGATCTCCACGGTCAACCCATCCAGCCCTGGGGATTTGCCCCTCGAGAGCTGGTGGAGGGCGCCGGTCAGCTCCGCCAACGTGAGCGGAGCCTCCAATCCTTTGGCGCCCTCCGGGCTGACCTGCAGCAGGTCCTCCCACAAAACTCTGCGCGCATCCTCGCTGGACGGATCCAGAGAGAACAACGCACTGTAATAAGTACGGACCAGGAGGCCCATTCCCTCCGGATCCGTGATGGAGGATCCGTCACCGGCCAGCAGCTCCACGAGCTGCTTACGGACCCCGCGCCATTTTTACAGGGAGTAGAAGGGTGATGCGCGGTCCAAATCTTCCAGGATCTGGATCCGCGACCTCACATATGCGCCTCGGGACCCTATGAGCTGCAGGTCCCTCAGCGCGGCCTTCTTCTCTTTGTATGCCTGCCACAGGGTCGGGTCCGTGACAGCATGACCAAGGCGGCACTCCAAGTCGAGCACCTCCCTCTCAAGGCGCCCGATCTCGGCCTCCCGCCTCTTGGTCGACCCCTTCGCGTACTCCTGACAGAAGACGCGGATGTGAGTCTTGCCCACATCCCACCATAGCCTCAAGGAGGGGAAGCCCTCCTGCTTCCTTCTCCAGTCGGCCCAGAATCGACAGAACGAGTCCCGAAATCGCTCGTCCTCCAGCAGCCGGTTGTTAAAGTGCCAGTACGCGGACCCCGCCCGCGTGCGGAGCAGAGTCAACACCGCCCATACCAGGCGGTGGTCCGAGCACGGCACCAGCCGCATGGAGGCCGCCGAGACGCGGGAGACGTACGCCTGCGAAAAGTAGAGGCGGTCGATTTGGGACCCTCCTCCTCCAGACCTCCACGTGAAGGCGCTGGAGTCGGGATGGAGATTCCGCCAGACGTCCACCAAGTTAAGGGAGCTGATCAGTCCCCTCAACTTCTCCACCGACGCTTGGCCACGCTGGGGACTGGAGTGATCCCCCACCTCGAGGGTGCAGTTAAAATCCCCCCCCCGAGGATGATGCACTCGCCGCTATCGATGGAGCTCAAGAGAGCGGACAGTTCTTCAAATAAGCGCGCTTGCAACGCGCCAGGCCTGGGCGCGTACACGTTCACAAAGTGGAGAGGTACGCTACCCAGGCGAACGGCGAGGTGGAGGAAGCGGCCCGGCACTAGCTCCTTGACCCCCAAGATCTCCGGCTGAAAAGTCGGGACCAACAAGATAGCCACCCCACGAGAAATAGGGGTGAGGTGACTCATGTAGACCCCACCCTGCCACTCCAGGAACCAGGTGGCTTCGTCTCCCGGAACGGTGTGGGTTTCCTGCAGAAAGCTCACCGCGTATCTCCCTTCCCTGAGGACTGAGAGATTGTGAAATCTGCGGTGAGACCCCTTGCTGCCGTTGATGTTGAGGCTGGCTATGGTTATCTTCATGTCAAAAGTACTTAAAACCTGTCACCAACACCTCATTGTGAGGAGGGAGTGGAAGTGCACCAGGCCTTCCACTCCCCCAGCAACCCATTGAGGAACACATTAAAATGGTGCCTCTCAACCAGTTTCACGTCTGCGCGCTTGCCCGCTTTCTTCAGGGCAGCATGGACGGACTTTATGATCAGCGCCAGATTCGACCAATGGCCGAGGGCCAGCTGAACTTTATCGCGGCAACCCCTGCAATCTGCGAGGAAATCCCGGAGTTCCGCTGTGGGGATGAGAGGAGATTCGGTGGGAGGCACGAGGGACTCCACCACCTCACTGGCGATGGAATCAAGATCATCCTCCGTGCCCCGCACCGAATCCCCATCCTCCTCCGGGTCGTCACCGCCAGCGGCCGACACATCCACCACACACTGTGGGGCGGACGTCCCAGCCGCGCCAGCTGGTCCTGCCTCCGTCACGATCCCACCCCCAGGATCGATGGCGGAGGAGTCCTCTCTGGGTTTTACTGTGAAACTGGAGCCTGTGGGTGCCAGCAGTTCAGGACCCCCTCCACCTCCGTCCCCAGGCCAATGAGTGGTCCAGGGGAGACAGAAGTTCCCGACTCTGGAAATCCAGCCGGAGCCGAGACCGGAGGCGGTGAGAGGAGGCCATCTTCCGCTCCGCCAGCACCCACAGGCCCAGCAGATGGGGCAGCATTCTCAGTTATAACCGGGTCGGGTGTCTCCTGCTTGGTGGTGGACTCCGGCCGTGAGGGCTGACCCTCTGGGGCGTCGCCCTTCCCTTCACTCAGGGCACCCGACCCAGTCGCAGTGGCAGAATGGGCGGCGTCCCCAGGCTCCCCCACCACAAGCAGGGCCCCACATATTCCTTCAGGAGGGGCCTCATGTACCGGGGCCTTCCCCTCCCCTCCATCCTGAGGAATAGGGTGCTCCTGCCCGGTCTTTGTACCCTTGGTGGTGGCGGTAGGGGAAACCTGGGGACCCGAAACAGGAGACAGCTCCCCTCCAACAGATGGGCCCTGCACCTCAGGGCCCCTCGTTACCTCTGTGGAGGGGTGCCTTCTCCTCTTTTTCCCACCAGGGCGCAGAGGCTCAGAGACCTCCATGTCATCAGAGGCCTCCGCCTCCGCACCCTCCTACTTTTTAGTCACCCTGGGCCTGAGCCCAGCCCTGGGACAGGTGGATCCCGTGAGAACGGGCTTTGGGCTGAGCTCAGGCTCGGGTTGTTCCAATGTGTCCAGGGGACGCGCCTCTTGATGTTTCTTTTGCCTCCGCGTCTTCCTTCCACTCGGACGGGCACTCCCCTCCCCGCTGGAGGCTGTGAAAACCACAGCCTCCGGAACCGACTGAGCGGTGTCTGTTGGATGTGTGGGGGGAGTGGGAGGACCCTGGGCCGCCGAGGTGGAGCTGGCGGCCGGGAGGTTGGGGTAGTTCTTACGAACATGCCCCACCCCCTTGCAGACGTGGCACCGCGCCCCGTCCGAGGTCCAAAAGACACGGTAGGCCGTCCCCTGGAACTCCACATTAAACTGGCCTTCCAAGTCCTCCTCCCGCGCCAGCTGCATAAATAACTGGCGGCAGAAGGAGTAGACATGTCGGATGCTGTGCTCCCGAAGTCCGAGCGGGACTGGGGTGATCCCCGACCTCACCTCCCCCATGTGGTGCAGGTGGGGAAGGAGGAGCTCACTGGGAATAAAGGGCGGGACGTTTGATAACATTATCCGCTGTGCAGTGGCCCCTAGAGGGTCCCCCGGCAGGAAAGTCCCACCCACAGTGAGCCCTTTATTCAGGGCCAGGGACATGGCCCGCTCGGTCTTCAGGAAGAACACAGCCTTCCCGTACATTTTTGAGGCTGTCACAATGGCCGAGGGGCCGACAACCTCAGCCATTGCCTTTACACAGGCCTCTATAGACATATTGGGGTGGGGATAGCTCTTTACCCCATGGCTTGAAGTAATTAATTTAAAAGGTGACGGGGTCACACGGGTGGCCACAGAGGCTACAGCCACATAGGTATGAGAAGGCCCCGCCACCGGTGATGATGGGCTTGCCATGGCTCAAGAGCCAAACCCACCCCCAATTTGCAGGTAAGCAAACAAACAAACAAAGAAACCAACTAGGAGGTTTGGGGAGAGGCTGAGGGTATACAGGAAAGGGGAAAGACAGGCTGCAAGCGATGACTTTGCTTTTTTTTTCTCATTAAAGGGTGGTACTCTGAGCACTCTAAACACTCCTGGTCTTCTGGTTGGGGGAGGCGTCTTCACCTGGGTCAGCTGAAGCTGCCCAGGCACTATTTATCCCCTTTTGTATATTAGCCAGGCAGCTTCAGCAGACTCAGGCTGGGCAATTGGGGTGGGGAGGGAGCTTCCCTGCAACTTTAGTGCAACTGCACAACTCCCTGCAGAATTGTATAGCCCCCACCCCTTGTTCTTCTGGCCTCTTCCACCTCCCACAACAGTCCAAATAAAGTAAGAGTCTGGTGCTCAAAACCCACCTCGAAATACAGGCTTAATCCAAAAGTCTTTCCTCCTCTGCAGCAAAAGTTGTTGAAAAGTTTTTGCAGTGTCTCCTCAGCACTCCTTCTCCAGCAGCACCTCCAGCAACTGACTGCAGCACTGTCAGCTGCACCTCGTTGAAGCACTCAGCACTCAGTATTCCCAATCAGAGAGGAGCCAAGCCCCGTGCTGTCCCTGTCCTGGGAGTGTTTGATGGGGACAGTGTCTTCTTCTTCTCCTTTGGCCTCCTTGTCTCGAGAGACAATGGGTAAGCACCTGGAGGTGGTCGGTGGTTTGTGGAGCAGCGCCTGGAGTGGCTATAAAGGCCAATTCTAGAGTGACAGACTCTTCCACAGGTGCTGCAGATAAAATTGTTTGTCGGGGCTGTTACACAGTTGGCTCTCTCCTTGCGCTTCTGTCTTTTTTCCTGCCAACTGCTAAGTCTCTTCGACTCGCCACACTTTAGCCCCGCCTTTATGGCTGCCCGCCAGCTCTGGCAACTGACTCCCATGACTTGTGATCAATGTCACAGGACTTCATGTCGCGTTTGCAGACGTCTTTAAAGCGGAGACATGGACGGCCGGTGGGTCTGATACCAGTTACGAGCTCGCTGTACAATGTGTCCTTAGGGATCCTGCCATCTTCCATGCGGCTCACATGGCCAAGCCAGCTCAAACGCCGCTGGCTCAGAAGGGTGTATAAGCTGGGGATGTTGGCCGCCTCGAGGACTTCTGTGTTGGAGATACGGTCCTGTCACCTGATGCCAAGGATTCTTCGGAGGCAGAGAAGATGGAATGAGTTGAGACATTGCTCTTGGCTGACATACGTTGTCCAGGCCTCGCTGACGTAGAGCAAGATACTGAGGACACAGACTTGAAACAATCGGACTTTTGTGTTCCGTGTCAGTGCGCCATTTTCCCACACTCTCTTGGCCAGTCTGGACATAGCAGCGGACGCCTTTCCCATGCGCTTGTTGATTTCTGCATCGAGAGACAGGCTCCTGGTGATAGTTGAGCCAAGGTCGGTGAACTCTTGAACCACTTCCAGAGTGTGTTCGCCGATATTGATGGATGGAGCATTTCTGACATCCTGTCCCATGATGTTCATTTTCTTGAGGCTGATGGTTAGGCCAAATTCGTTGCAGGCAGCCGCAAACCTGTCGATGAGTCTCTGCAGACACTCTTCAGTGTGAGATGTTAGAGCAGCATCGTCAGCAAAGAGGAGTTTCCTGATGAGGACTTTCCGTACTTTGGTCTTCGTTCTTAGACAGGCAAGGTTGAACAACCTGCCCCCTGATCTTGTGTGGAGGAAAATTCCTTCTTCTGAAGACTTGAACACATGTGAGAGCAGCAGGGAGAAGAAGATCCCAAACAGTGTCGGTGCGAGAACACAGCCCTGTTTCACACCACTCAGGATAGGAAAGGGGTCTGATGAGGTGCCGCTATGCTGAATTGTGCCTTTCATATTGTCATGGAATGAGGTGATGATACTTAGTAGCTTTGGTGGACATCCGATCTTTTCTAGTAGTCTGAAGAGACCACGTCTGCTGACGAGGTCAAAGGCTTTGGTGAGATCAATGAAAGCAACATAGAGGGGGCATCTCTTGTTTGCGGCATTTCTCCTGTAGCTGGCGAAGGGAGAACAGCATGTCAATGGTGGATCTCTCTGCTCGAAAGCCACACTGTGCCTCAGGGTAGACACGCTCAGCCAGCTTCTGGAGACTGTTTAAAACGACTCGAGCAAAGACAGTGTAGAGGGAGCTTTACTCTGTATCTAACCCCGTGCTGTACCTGTCCTGGGAGTGTTTGATGGGGACAGTGTAGAGGGAGCTTTACTCTGTATCTAACCCCGTGCTGTAACCTGTCCTGGGAGTGTTTGATGGGACAGTGTAGAGGGAGCTTTTCTCTGTATCTAACCCCGTGCTGTACCTGTCCTGGGGAGTGTTTGATGGGACAGTGTAGAGGGAGCTTTACTCTGTATCAAACTGTGAAACACATTGTGGAATCCATCTGTATTCACCCAGATTTCTGGAATTGCCTTTTCAGTGATCAGGGTAAGACAGATTTCACATTTTGTATTGATCAGTGATGGTGCTGCAGTGAGTATAGAACACCACCAGATGGTGGCAAAGTGTCACTCTGAGCAGAATGGGTTCCACTGAGCTCAGCTGTTTCCCTCACCCTGAACTCGGGGTAGATCCCAAGAGTCACTCAAAAAACATCCTCCTCATTTTCCCCCTGCATCTCTTGCCCAAAATCTTAAATCTGTGTCCCCTAGTCCTTGCATCATCAGCTAATGGGAACAGTTTTTCCTTGTCTACCTTATCTCGAGTCATAGAGTGATACAGCACTGAAACAGGCCCTTTGGCCCACCGAGTCTGTGCCAACCATCAACCACCTATTTTTTATACTAATCCCATATTCCCTAAATTCCCCTACCACCTACCTACACTAGGGGCAATTTACAATGGCCAATTTACCTATCAACCTGTAAGTCTTTGGCTGTGGGAGGAAACTGGAGCACCCGGCGGAAACCCACGCAGTCACAGGGAGAACTTAAAAACTCCGCACAGGCAGTACCCAGAACTGAACCCGGGTCGCTGGAGCGGAGAGGCGGCGGTGCTAACCAGTGCACCACTGTGCTGCCCCATCTAAGCCTATCATAATCTGGTACACTTTTATTAAATCTCCCCTCATCTCCTTTGCTCCTGGGAGAACAAACCCATCTTCTCCAGCCTAACCTTGTAACTAAAATCCTCCATCCCTGGAACCATTCTGGTAAATCTCCTCTGCACCCTCTCATGGACCCTCACATCCTGTTAAACTGTGGTGACCAGAACTGGACACAATACTCCAGTTGGGGTCTAACCAGAGCTTTATAAAGATTCAGCATAACTTCCCTTCCTTTGTACTCAATGCTTCAATTTATGAAGCCCAAGATACCATCTTCTTGACTAACCACTCTCTCAATATATCCTGCCACCTTCAAAGATCACTACACATGCACCCCCAGGTCCCTCTGTTCCTGCACACTCTTTAGAAATGTGAAATTGATTGCCGTGTTTCCAATATTCCAACAGTGACTACACTTCAAAAGGTATTTCATTGGCTGCAAAGTGCTTTGCAACATTCTGAAGTCATGAAAGGAGCGAAAGAAACAGAAGTTCCTCAGGAGAGCAGGTCAGAAGGAAAGAAACAACTCAAACACGGGGAAGAAATAACTCGAACTTGAGGAAGAAATAACTCGAAAATGGCGAAGAAATAACTGGAACATGGGGACGAAATAACTGGAACATGGGGACAAAATAACTGGAACATGGGGACAAAATAACTGGAACATGGGGACAAAATAACTGGAACATGGGGACAAAATAACTGGAACATGGGGACAAAATAACTGGAACATGGGGACAAAATAACTGGAACATGGGCAAGAAATAACTGGAACATGGGGAAGAAATAACTGGAACATGGGGAAGAAATAACTGGAACATGGGGAGGAAATAACTGGAACATGGGGACGAAATAACTGGAACATGGGCAAGAAATAACTGGAACATGGGGAGGAAATAACTGGAACATGGGGAGGAAATAACTGGAACATGGGGAGGAAATAACTGGAACATGGGGACGAAATAACTGGAACATGGGGAGGAAATAACTGGAACATGGGGACGAAATAACTGGAACATGGGGACGAAATAACTGGAACATGGGCAAGAAATAACTGGAACATGGGGAGGAAATAACTGGAACATGGGGAGGAAATAACTGGAACATGGGGAGGAAATAACTGGAACATGGGGACGAAATAACTGGAACATGGGGACGAAATAACTGGAACATGGGGACGAAATAACTGGAACATGGGGAGGAAATAACTGGAACATGGGGAGGAAATAACTGGAACATGGGGACGAAATAACTGGAACATGGGGACGAAATAACTAGAACATGGGCAAGAAATAACTGGAACATGGGCAAGAAATAACTGGAACATGGGGAGGAAATAACTGGAACATGGGGAGGAAATAACTGGAACATGGGGACGAAATAACTGGAACATGGGGACGAAATAACTAGAACATAGGGAAGAAATAACTAGAACATGGGGAAGAAATAACTGGAACATGGGCAAGAAATAACTGGAACATGGGGACAAAATAACTGGAACATGGGGAGGAAATAACTGGAACATGGGCAAGAAATAACTGGAACATGGGGAAGAAATAACTGGAACATGGGGAAGAAATAACTGGAACATGGGGAAGAAATAACTGGAACATGGGGAGGAAATAACTGGAACATGGGGAGGAAATAACTGGAACATGGGGAGGAAATAACAGGAACATGGGGACGAAATAACTGGAACATGGGGACGAAATAACTGGAACATGGGGAAGAAATAACTGGAACATGGGGACGAAATAACTGGAACATGGGGACGAAATAACTGGAACATGGGGACGAAATAACAGGAACATGGGCAAGAAATAACTGCAACATGGGGAAGAAATAACTGGAACATGGGGAAGAAATAACTGGAACATGAGAAAGAAATAACTGGAACATGAGAAAGAAATAACTGGAACATGAGAAAGAAATAACTGGAACATGAGAAAGAAATAACTGGAACATGAGAAAGAAATAACTCCAACATGCGAAAGAAATAACTGGAACATGCGAAAGAAATAACTGGAACATGCGAAAGAAATAACTGGAACATGAGAAAGAAATAACTGGAACATGAGAAAGAAATAACTGGAACATGAGAAAGAAATAACTGGAACATGAGGAAGAAATAACTGGAACATGAGAAAGAAATAACTCCAACATGAGAAAGAAATAACTGGAACATGAGGAAGAAATAACAGGAACATGAGGAAGAAATAACTGGAACATGCGAAAGAAATAACTGGAACATGAGAAAGAAATAACTGGAACATGAGGAAGAAATAACCGGAACATGAGGAAGAAATAACTGGAACATGAGAAAGAAATAACTCCAACATGAGAAAGAAATAACTGGAACATGAGGAAGAAATAACAGGAACATGAGTAAGAAATAACTGGAACATGAGTAAGAAATAACTGGAACATGAGAAAGAAATAACTCCAACATGAGAAAGAAATAACTGGAACATGAGAGAGAAATAACTGGAACATGAGAAAGAAATAACTCCAACATGAGAAAGAAATAACTGGAACATGAGAAAGAAATAACTGGAACATGAGAAAGAAATAACTCCAACATGAGAAAGAAATAACTGGAACATGAGAAAGAAATAACTCCAACATGAGAAAGAAATAACTGGAACATGAGAAAGAAATAACTGGAACATGAGAAAGAAATAACTCCAACATGAGAAAGAAATAACTGGAACATGAGAAAGAAATAACTGGAACATGAGAAAGAAATAACTCCAACATGAGAAAGAAATAACTGGAACATGAGAAAGAAATAACTCGAACATGAGAAAGAAATAACTGGAACATGATGAAGAAATAACTGGAACATGATGAAGAAATAACTGGAACATGCGAAAGAAATAACTGGAACATGCGAAAGAAATAACTGGAACATGAGAAAGAAATAACTGGAACATGAGAAAGAAATAACCGGAACATGAGGAAGAAATAACCGGAACATGAGGAAGAAATAACTGGAACATGAGAAAGAAATAACTGGAACATGAGGAAGAAATAACAGGAACATGAGAAAGAAATAACTGGAACATGAGAAAGAAATAACTCCAACATGAGAAAGAAATAACTGGAACATGAGAAAGAAATAACTCCAACATGAGAAAGAAATAACTGGAACATGAGGAAGAAATAACTGGAACATGAGGAAGAAATAACTGGAACATGAGGAAGAAATAACTGGAACATGAGGAAGAAATAACTGGAACATGAGAAAGAAATAACTGGAACATGAGGAAGAAATAATTGGAACATGAGAAAGAAATAACTGGAACATGAGAAAGAAATAACTCCAACATGAGAAAGAAATAACTGGAACATGAGGAAGAAATAACTGGAACATGAGGAAGAAATAACAGGAACATGAGGAAGAAATAACTGGAACATGAGAAAGAAATAACTGGAACATGAGAAAGAAATAACTGGAACATGAGAAAGAAATAACTGGAACATGAGAAAGAAATAACTGGAACATGAGAAAGAAATAACTCCAACATGAGGAAGAAATAACTCCAACATGAGGAAGAAATAACAGGAACATGAGAAAGAAATAACTGGAACATGAGAAAGAAATGACTGGAACATGAGCAAGAAATAACTGGAACATGAGAAAGAAATAACTGGAACATGAGGAAGAAATAATTGGAACATGAGAAAGAAATAACTGGAACATGAGAAAGAAATAACTCCAACATGAGGAAGAAATAACTCCAACATGAGGAAGAAATAACAGGAACATGAGAAAGAAATAACTGGAACATGAGAAAGAAATGACTGGAACATGAGCAAGAAATAACTGGAACATGAGAAAGAAATAACTGGAACATGAGGAAGAAATAATTGGAACATGAGAAAGAAATAACTGGAACATGAGAAAGAAATAACTGGAACATGAGGAAGAAATAATTGGAACATGAGAAAGAAATAACTGGAACATGAGAAAGAAATAACTCCAACATGAGAAAGAAATAACTGGAACATGAGGAAGAAATAACTGGAACATGAGGAAGAAATAACTGGAACATGAGGAAGAAATAACTCCAACATGAGAAAGAAATAACTGGAACATGAGAAAGAAATAACTGGAACATGAGAAAGAAATAACTGGAACATGAGGAAGAAATAACTCCAACATGAGAAAGAAATAACTCCAACATGAGAAAGAAATAACTCCAACATGAGAAAGAAATAACTGCAACATGAGAAAGAAATAAATCCAACATGAGGAAGAAATAACTCCAACATGAGAAAGAAATAACTGGAACATGAGGAAGAAATAACTGGAACATGAGAAAGAAATAACAGGAACATGAGAAAGAAATAACTCCAACATGAGAAAGAAATAACTCCAACATGAGAAAGAAATAACTGGAACATGAGAAAGAAATAACTGGAACATGAGAAAGAAATAACTGGAACATGAGAAAGAAATAACTCCAACATGAGAAAGAAATAACTGGAACATGAGGAAGAAATGACTGGAACATGAGAAAGAAATAACTCCAACATGAGAAAGAAATAACTGGAACATGAGAAAGAAATAACTGGAACATGAGAAAGAAATAACTCCAACATGAGAAAGAAATAACTCCAACATGAGAAAGAAATAACTCCAACATGAGAAAGAAATAACTCCAACATGAGAAAGAAATAACTCCAACATGAGAAAGAAATAACTCCAACATGAGAAAGAAATAACTCCAACATGAGAAAGAAATAACTGGAACATGAGAAAGAAATAAATCCAACATGAGGAAGAAATAACTCCAACATGAGAAAGAAATAACTGGAACATGAGGAAGAAATAACTGGAACATGAGAAAGAAATAACTCCAACATGAGAAAGAAATAACTGGAACATGAGAAAGAAATAACTCCAACATGAGAAAGAAATAACTGGAACATGAGGAAGAAATAACTGGAACATGAGAAAGAAATAACTGGAACATGAGAAAGAAATAACTGGAACATGAGAAAGAAATAACTGGAACATGAGAAAGAAATAACTGGAACATGAGGAAGAAATAACTGGAACATGAGAAAGAAATAACTGGAACATGAGAAAGAAATAACTCCAACATGAGAAAGAAATAACTCCAACATGAGAAAGAAATAACTCCAACATGAGAAAGAAATAACTCCAATATGAGAAAGAAATAACTGGAACATGAGAAAGAAATAACTGGAACATGAGAAAGAAATAACTGGAACATGAGAAAGAAATAACTGGAACATGAGAAAGAAATAACTGGAACATGAGAAAGAAATAACTGGAACATGAGAAAGAAATAACTGGAACATGAGAAAGAAATAACTCCAACATGAGAAAGAAATAACTGGAACATGAGGAAGAAATAACTGGAACATGAGGAAGAAATAACTCCAACATGAGAAAGAAATAACTCCAACATGAGAAAGAAATAACTCCAACATGAGAAAGAAATAACTCCAACATGAGAAAGAAATAAATCCAACATGAGAAAGAAATAACTGGAACATGAGGAAGAAATAACTCCAACATCAGAAAGAAATAACTCCAACATGAGAAAGAAATAACTCCAACATGAGAAAGAAATAACTCCAACATGAGAAAGAAATAACTGGAACATGAGAAAGAAATAAATCCAACATGAGGAAGAAATAACTAGAACATGAGAAAGAAATAACTGGAACATGAGGAAGAAATAACTGGAACATGAGGAAGAAATAACTGGAACATGAGGAAGAAATAACTGGAACATGAGAAAGAAATAACTCCAACATGAGGAAGAAATAACTCCAACATGAGGAAGAAATAACAGGAACATGAGAAAGAAATAACTCCAACATGAGAAAGAAATAACTGGAACATGGGGAAGAAATGACTGGAACATGAGGAAGAAATGACTGGAACATGAGAAAGAAATAACTCCAACATGAGAAAGAAATAACTGGAACATGAGAAAGAAATAACTCCAACATGAGAAAGAAATAACTGGAACATGAGAAAGAAATAACTGGAACATGAGGAAGAAATAACTGGAACATGAGGAAGAAATAACTCCAACATGAGAAAGAAATAACTGGAACATGAGAAAGAAATAACTCCAACATGAGAAAGAAATAACTCCAACATGAGAAAGAAATAACTGGAACATGAGAAAGAAATAACTCCAACATGAGAAAGAAATAACTCCAACATGAGAAAGAAATAACTGGAACATGAGAAAGAAATAACTCCAACATGAGAAAGAAATAACTCCAACATGAGAAAGAAATAACTGGAACATGAGAAAGAAATAACTCCAACATGAGAAAGAAATAACTGGAACATGAGGAAGAAATAACTGGAACATGAGAAAGAAATAACAGGAACATGAGAAAGAAATAACTCCAACATGAGAAAGAAATAACTGGAACATGAGGAAGAAATGACTGGAACATGAGGAAGAAATGACTGGAACATGAGGAAGAAATGACTGGAACATGAGGAAGAAATAACTGGAACATGAGAAAGAAATAACTGGAACATGAGAAAGAAATAACTGGAACATGAGAAAGAAATAACTGGAACATGAGAAAGAAATAACTGGAACATGAGAAAGAAATAACTGGAACATGAGAAAGAAATAACTGGAACATGAGAAAGAAATAACTGGAACATGAGAAAGAAATAACTGGAACATGAGAAAGAAATAACTGGAACATGAGAAAGAAATAAATCCAACATGAGGAAGAAATAACTCCAACATGAGAAAGAAATAACTGGAACATGAGAAAGAAATAACTGGAGCATGAGAAAGAAATAATTCCAACATGAGAAAGAAATAACTGGAACATGAGGAAGAAATGACTGGAACATGAGGAAGAAATGACTGGAACATGAGGAAGAAATGACTGGAACATGAGGAAGAAATAACTGGAACATGAGAAAGAAATAACTGGAGCATGAGAAAGAAATAACTCCAACATGAGAAAGAAATAACTGGAACATGAGGAAGAAATAACTGGAACATGATGAAGAAATAACTCCAACATGAGAAAGAAATAACTCCAACATGAGAAAGAAATAACTCCAACATGAGAAAGAAATAACTCCAACATGAGAAAGAAATAACTCCAACATGAGAAAGAAATAACTCCAACATGAGAAAGAAATAACTCGAACATGAGAAAGAAATAACTCCAACATGAGAAAGAAATAACTGGAACATGAGAAAGAAATAACTGGAACATGAGAAAGAAATAACTGGAACATGAGAAAGAAATAACTGGAACATGAGAAAGAAATAACTCCAACATGAGAAAGAAATAACTGGAACATGAGAAAGAAATAACTGGAACATGAGAAAGAAATAACTGGAACATGAGAAAGAAATAACTGGAACATGAGAAAGAAATAACTCCAACATGAGAAAGAAATAACTGGAACATGAGAAAGAAATAACTGGAACATGAGAAAGAAATAACTCCAACATGAGAAAGAAATAACTGGAACATGAGAAAGAAATAACTGGAACATGAGGAAGAAATAACTCCAACATGAGAAAGAAATAACTGGAACATGAGAAAGAAATAACTCCAACATGAGAAAGAAATAACTGGAACATGAGGAAGAAATAACTCCAACATGAGAAAGAAATAACTCCAACATGAGAAAGAAATAACTCCAACATGAGAAAGAAATAACTCCAACATGAGAAAGAAATAACTGGAACATGAGAAAGAAATAACTCCAACATGAGAAAGAAATAACTCCAACATGAGAAAGAAATAACTGGAACATGAGAAAGAAATAAATCCAACATGAGGAAGAAATAACTTCAACATGAGAAAGAAATAACTGGAACATGAGGAAGAAATAACTGGAACATGAGAAAGAAATAACTCCAACATGAGAAAGAAATAACTGGAACATAGAAAGAAATAACTGGAACATGAGGAAGAAATAACTCCAACATGAGAAAGAAATAACTGGAACATGAGGAAGAAATAACTGGAACATGAGAAAGAAATAACTGGAACATGAGAAAGAAATAACTGGAGCATGAGAAAGAAATAACTCCAACATGAGAAAGAAATAACTGGAACATGAGGAAGAAATAACTGGAACATGAGGAAGAAATAACTGGAACATGAGAAAGAAATAACTCCAACATGAGAAAGAAATAACTCCAACATGAGAAAGAAATAACTGGAACATGAGAAAGAAATAACTGGAACATGAGAAAGAAATAACTGGAACATGAGAAAGAAATAACTGGAACATGAGAAAGAAATAACTGGAACATGAGAAAGAAATAACTCCAACATGAGAAAGAAATAACTGGAACATGAGAAAGAAATAACGAACATGAGAAAGAAATAACTCCAACATGAGAAAGAAATAACTGGAACATGAGAAAGAAATAACTGGAACATGAGGAAGAAATAACTGGAACATGAGAAAGAAATAACTGGAACATGAGAAAGAAATAACTGGAACATGAGAAAGAAATAACTCCAACATGAGAAAGAAATAACTCCAACATGAGAAAGAAATAACTGGAGCATGAGAAAGAAATAACTGGAACATGAGAAAGAAATAACTCCAACATGAGAAAGAAATAACTCCAACATGAGAAAGAAATAACTCCAACATGAGAAAGAAATAACTGGAACATAGAAAGAAATAACTGGAACATGAGAAAGAAATAACTCCAACATGAGAAAGAAATAACTGGAACATAGAAAGAAATAACTCCAACATGAGAAAGAAATAACTGGAACATGAGGAAGAAATAACTGGAACATGAGGAAGAAATAACTGGAATATGAGAAAGAAATAACTGGAACATGAGAAAGAAATAACTGGAACATGAGAAAGAAATAACTCCAACATGAGAAAGAAATAACTCCAACATGAGAAAGAAATAACTCCAACATGAGAAAGAAATAACTGGAACATGAGAATGAAATAACTCCAACAAGAGAAAGAAATAACTGGAACATGAGAAAGAAATAACTGGAACATGAGAAAGAAATAACTGGAACATGAGAAAGAAATAACTGGAACATGAGAAAGAAATAACTCCAACATGAGAAAGAAATAACTGGAACATGAGGAAGAAATAACTGGAACATGAGGAAGAAATAACTCCAACATGAGAAAGAAATAACTCCAACATGAGAAAGAAATAACTGGAACATGAGGAAGAAATAACTGGAACATGAGAAAGAAATAACAGGAACATGAGAAAGAAATAACTGGAACATGAGAAAGAAATAACTCCAACATGAGAAAGAAATAACTGGAACATGAGAAAGAAATAACTGGAACATGAGGAAGAAATAACTCCAACATGAGAAAGAAATAACTGGAACATGAGAAAGAAATAACTCCAACATGAGAAAGAAATAACTGGAACATGAGGAAGAAATAACTCCAACATGAGAAAGAAATAACTCCAACATGAGAAAGAAATAACTCCAACATGAGAAAGAAATAACTGGAACATGAGAAAGAAATAACTCCAACATGAGAAAGAAATAACTCCAACATGAGAAAGAAATAACTGGAACATGAGAAAGAAATAAATCCAACATGAGGAAGAAATAACTCCAACATGAGAAAGAAATAACTGGAACATGAGAAAGAAATAACTGGAACATGAGAAAGAAATAACTCCAACATGAGAAAGAAATAACTGGAACATAGAAAGAAATAACTGGAACATGAGGAAGAAATAACTCCAACATGAGAAAGAAATAACTGGAACATGAGGAAGAAATAACTGGAACATGAGAAAGAAATAACTGGAGCATGAGAAAGAAATAACTCCAACATGAGAAAGAAATAACTGGAACATGAGAAAGAAATAACTGGAACATGAGAAAGAAATAACTGGAACATGAGAAAGAAATAACTGGAACATGAGAAAGAAATAACTGGAACATGAGAAAGAAATAACTGGAACATGAGAAAGAAATAACTGGAACATGAGAAAGAAATAACTCCAACATGAGAAAGAAATAACTGGAACATGAGAAAGAAATAACTGGAACATGAGAAAGAAATAACTCCAACATGAGAAAGAAATAACTGGAACATGAGAAAGAAATAACTGGAACATGAGGAAGAAATAACTGGAACATGAGGAAGAAATAACTCCAACATGAGAAAGAAATAACTCCAACATGAGAAAGAAATAACTCCAACATGAGAAAGAAATAACTCCAACATGAGAAAGAAATAACTCCAACATGAGAAAGAAATAACTCCAACATGAGAAAGAAATAACTGGAACATGAGAAAGAAATAACTCCAACATGAGAAAGAAATAACTCCAACATGAGAAAGAAATAACTGGAACATGAGAAAGAAATAAATCCAACATGAGGAAGAAATAACTCCAACATGAGAAAGAAATAACTGGAACATGAGAAAGAAATAACTGGAACATGAGAAAGAAATAACTCCAACATGAGAAAGAAATAACTGGAACATAGAAAGAAATAACTGGAACATGAGGAAGAAATAACTCCAACATGAGAAAGAAATAACTGCAACATGAGGAAGAAATAACTGGAACATGAGAAAGAAATAACTCCAACATGAGAAAGAAATAACTCCAACATGAGAAAGAAATAACTCCAACATGAGAAAGAAATAACTCCAACATGAGAAAGAAATAACTCCAACATGAGAAAGAAATAACTCCAACATGAGAAAGAAATAACTGGAACATGAGAATGAAATAACTCCAACATGAGAAAGAAATAACTGGAACATGAGGAAGAAATAACTGGAACATGAGGAAGAAATAACTGGAACATGAGGAAGAAATAACTCCAACATGAGAAAGAAATAACTCCAACATGAGAAAGAAATAACTGGAACATGAGAAAGAAATAACTGGAACATGAGAAAGAAATAACTCCAACATGAGAAAGAAATAACTCCAACATGAGAAAGAAATAACTCCAACATGAGAAAGAAATAACTCCAACATGAGAAAGAAATAACTGGAACATGAGAAAGAAATAAATCCAACATGAGGAAGAAATAACTCGAACATGAGAAAGAAATAACTGGAACATGAGGAAGAAATAACTGGAACATGAGAAAGAAATAACAGGAACATGAGAAAGAAATAACTGGAACATGAGAAAGAAATAACTCCAACATGACAAAGAAATAACTGGAACATGAGGAAGAAATGACTGGAACATGAGAAAGAAATAACTCCAACATGAGAAAGAAATAACTGGAACATGAGAAAGAAATAACTGGAACATGAGAAAGAAATAACTGGAACATGAGAAAGAAATAACTGGAACATGAGAAAGAAATAACTGGAACATGAGAAAGAAATAACTGGAACATGAGAAAGAAATAACTGGAACATGAGAAAGAAATAACTGGAACATGAGAAAGAAATAACTGGAACATGAGAAAGAAATAACTCCAACATGAGAAAGAAATAACTGGAACATGAGGAAGAAATAACTGGAACATGAGGAAGAAATAACTCCAACATGAGAAAGAAATAACTCCAACATGAGAAAGAAATAACTGGAACATGAGGAAGAAATAACTCCAACATGAGAAAGAAATAACTCCAACATGAGAAAGAAATAACTCCAACATGAGAAAGAAATAACTCCAACATGAGAAAGAAATAACTCCAACATGAGAAAGAAATAACTCCAACATGAGAAAGAAATAACTCCAACATGAGAAAGAAATAACTCCAACATGAGAAAGAAATAACTCCAACATGAGAAAGAAATAACTGGAACATGAGAAAGAAATAAATCCAACATGAGGAAGAAATAACTCCAACATGAGAAAGAAATAACTGGAACATGAGGAAGAAATAACTGGAACATGAGGAAGAAATAACTGGAACATGAGAAAGAAATAACTCCAACATGAGGAAGAAATAACTCCAACATGAGGAAGAAATAACTCCAACATGAGGAAGAAATAACAGGAACATGAGAAAGAAATAACTGGAACATGAGAAAGAAATGACTCGAACATGAGGAAGAAATGACTGGAACATGAGGAAGAAATGACTGGAACATGAGGAAGAAATAACTCCAACATGAGAAAGAAATAACTGGAACATGAGAAAGAAATAACTGGAACATGAGAAAGAAATAACTCCAACATGAGAAAGAAATAACTGAAACATGAGAAAGAAATAACTCCAACATGAGAAAGAAATAACTGGAACATGAGGAAGAAATAACAGGAACATGAGGAAGAAATAACTGGAACATGAGAAAGAAATAACTCCAACATGACAAAGAAATAACTGGAACATGAGGAAGAAATGACTGGAACATGAGAAAGAAATAACTCCAACATGAGAAAGAAATAACTCCAACATGAGAAAGAAATAACTGGAACATGAGAAAGAAATAACTGGAACATGAGAAAGAAATAACTGGAACATGAGAAAGAAATAACTGGAACATGAGAAAGAAATAACTGGAACATGAGAAAGAAATAACTGGAACATGAGAAAGAAATAACTGGAACATGAGAAAGAAATAACTGGAACATGAGAAAGAAATAACTGGAACATGAGAAAGAAATAACTCCAACATGAGAAAGAAATAACTGGAACATGAGGAAGAAATAACTGGAACATGAGGAAGAAATAACTCCAACATGAGAAAGAAATAACTCCAACATGAGAAAGAAATAACTGGAACATGAGGAAGAAATAACTCCAACATGAGAAAGAAATAACTCCAACATGAGAAAGAAATAACTCCAACATGAGAAAGAAATAACTCCAACATGAGAAAGAAATAACTCCAACATGAGAAAGAAATAACTCCAACATGAGAAAGAAATAACTCCAACATGAGAAAGAAATAACTCCAACATGAGAAAGAAATAACTCCAACATGAGAAAGAAATAACTGGAACATGAGAAAGAAATAAATCCAACATGAGGAAGAAATAACTCCAACATGAGAAAGAAATAACTGGAACATGAGGAAGAAATAACTGGAACATGAGGAAGAAATAACTGGAACATGAGAAAGAAATAACTCCAACATGAGGAAGAAATAACTCCAACATGAGGAAGAAATAACTCCAACATGAGGAAGAAATAACAGGAACATGAGAAAGAAATAACTGGAACATGAGAAAGAAATGACTGGAACATGAGGAAGAAATGACTGGAACATGAGGAAGAAATGACTGGAACATGAGAAAGAAATAACTCCAACATGAGAAAGAAATAACTGGAACATGAGAAAGAAATAACTGGAACATGAGAAAGAAATAACTCCAACATGAGAAAGAAATAACTGAAACATGAGAAAGAAATAACTCCAACATGAGAAAGAAATAACTGGAACATGAGGAAGAAATAACTCCAACATGAGAAAGAAATAACTGGAACATGAGAAAGAAATAACTGGAACATGAGAAAGAAATAACTGGAACATGAGAAAGAAATAACTGGAACATGAGAAAGAAATAACTCCAACATGAGAAAGAAATAACTGGAACATGAGGAAGAAATGACTGGAACATGAGAAAGAAATAACTCCAACATGAGAAAGAAATAACTGGAACATGAGAAAGAAATAACTGGAACATGAGAAAGAAATAACTCCAACATGAGAAAGAAATAACTGAAACATGAGAAAGAAATAACTCCAACATGAGAAAGAAATAACTGGAACATGAGGAAGAAATAACTCCAACATGAGAAAGAAATAACTGGAACATGAGAAAGAAATAACTGGAACATGAGAAAGAAATAACTGGAACATGAGAAAGAAATAACTGGAACATGAGAAAGAAATAACTCCAACATGAGAAAGAAATAACTGGAACATGAGGAAGAAATGACTGGAACATGAGAAAGAAATAACTCCAACATGAGAAAGAAATAACTGGAACATGAGAAAGAAATAACTGGAACATGAGAAAGAAATAACTGGAACATGAGAAAGAAATAACTGGAACATGAGAAAGAAATAACTCCAACATGAGAAAGAAATAACTCCAACATGAGAAAGAAATAACTCCAACATGAGAAAGAAATAACTCCAACATGAGAAAGAAATAACTCCAACATGAGAAAGAAATAACTGGAACATGAGAAAGAAATAACTGGAACATGAGAAAGAAATAACTGGAACATGAGAAAGAAATAACTGGAACATGAGAAAGAAATAACTGGAACATGAGAAAGAAATAACTGGAACATGAGAAAGAAATAACTCCAACATGAGAAAGAAATAACTGGAACATGAGGAAGAAATAACTGGAACATGAGGAAGAAATAACTCCAACATGAGAAAGAAATAACTCCAACATGAGAAAGAAATAACTGGAACATGAGAAAGAAATAACTCCAACATGAGAAAGAAATAACTGGAACATGAGGAAGAAATAACTGGAACATGAGGAAGAAATAACTCCAACATGAGAAAGAAATAACTCCAACATGAGAAAGAAATAACTGGAACATGAGAAAGAAATAACTGGAACATGAGAAAGAAATAACTCCAACATGAGATAGAAATAACTCCAACATGAGAAAGAAATAACTCCAACATGAGAAAGAAATAACTCCAACATGAGAAAGAAATAACTCCAACATGAGAAAGAAATAACTGGAACATGAGAAAGAAATAAATCCAACATGAGGAAGAAATAACTCGAACATGAGAAAGAAATAACTGGAACATGAGGAAGAAATAACTGGAACATGAGAAAGAAATAACAGGAACATGAGAAAGAAATAACTGGAACATGAGAAAGAAATAACTCCAACATGACAAAGAAATAACTGGAACATGAGGAAGAAATGACTGGAACATGAGAAAGAAATAACTCCAACATGAGAAAGAAATAACTGGAACATGAGAAAGAAATAACTGGAACATGAGAAAGAAATAACTGGAACATGAGAAAGAAATAACTCCAACATGAGAAAGAAATAACTCCAACATGAGAAAGAAATAACTGGAACATGAGAAAGAAATAACTGGAACATGAGAAAGAAATAACTGGAACATGAGAAAGAAATAACTCCAACATGAGAAAGAAATAACTGGAACATGAGGAAGAAATAACTGGAACATGAGGAAGAAATAACTCCAACATGAGAAAGAAATAACTCCAACATGAGAAAGAAATAACTCCAACATGAGAAAGAAATAACTGGAACATGAGGAAGAAATAACTCCAACATGAGAAAGAAATAACTCCAACATGAGAAAGAAATAACTCCAACATGAGAAAGAAATAACTCCAACATGAGAAAGAAATAACTCCAACATGAGAAAGAAATAACTCCAACATGAGAAAGAAATAACTCCAACATGAGAAAGAAATAACTCCAACATGAGAAAGAAATAACTCCAACATGAGAAAGAAATAACTCCAACATGAGAAAGAAATAACTGGAACATGAGAAAGAAATAAATCCAACATGAGGAAGAAATAACTCCAACATGAGAAAGAAATAACTGGAACATGAGGAAGAAATAACTGGAACATGAGGAAGAAATAACTGGAACATGAGAAAGAAATAACTCCAACATGAGAAAGAAATAACTGGAACATGAGAAAGAAATAACTCCAACATGAGAAAGAAATAACTGGAACATGAGGAAGAAATAACTGGAACATGAGGAAGAAATAACTGGAACATGAGGAAGAAATAACTCCAACATGAGAAAGAAATAACTCCAACATGAGAAAGAAATAACTGGAACATGAGAAAGAAATAACTCCAACATGAGAAAGAAATAACTGGAACATGAGGAAGAAATAACTGGAACATGAGGAAGAAATAACTCCAACATGAGAAAGAAATAACTCCAACATGAGAAAGAAATAACTGGAACATGAGAAAGAAATAACTGGAACATGAGAAAGAAATAACTGGAACATGAGAAAGAAATAACTCCAACATGAGAAAGAAATAACTCCAACATGAGAAAGAAATAACTCCAACATGAGAAAGAAATAACTCCAACATGAGAAAGAAATAACTCCAACATGAGAAAGAAATAACTGGAACATGAGAAAGAAATAACTGGAACATGAGAAAGAAATAACTGGAACATGAGAAAGAAATAACTGGAACATGAGAAAGAAATAACTCCAACATGAGAAAGAAATAACTGGAACATGAGAAAGAAATAACTGGAACATGAGGAAGAAATAACTGGAACATGAGAAAGAAATAACTGGAACATGAGAAAGAAATAACTCCAACATGAGGAAGAAATAACTGGAACATGAGGAAGAAATAACTGGAACATGAGAAAGAAATAACTGGAACATGAGAAAGAAATAACTGGAACATGAGAAAGAAATAACTGGAACATGAGAAAGAAATAACTGGAACATGAGAAAGAAATAACTCCAACATGAGAAAGAAATAACTGGAACATGAGAAAGAAATAACTGGAACATGAGAAAGAAATAACTGGAACATGAGAAAGAAATAACTGGAACATGAGAAAGAAATAACTCCAACATGAGAAAGAAATAACTGGAACATGAGGAAGAAATAACTGGAACATGAGGAAGAAATAACTCCAACATGAGAAAGAAATAACTCCAACATGAGAAAGAAATAACTGGAACATGAGGAAGAAATAACTCCAACATGAGAAAGAAATAACTCCAACATGAGAAAGAAATAACTCCAACATGAGAAAGAAATAACTCCAACATGAGAAAGAAATAACTCCAACATGAGAAAGAAATAACTCCAACATGAGAAAGAAATAACTCCAACATGAGAAAGAAATAACTGGAACATGAGAAAGAAATAAATCCAACATGAGGAAGAAATAACTCCAACATGAGAAAGAAAAAGCTGGAACATGAGGAAGAAATAACTGGAACATGAGGAAGAAATAACTGGAACATGAGAAAGAAATAACTCCAACATGAGAAAGAAATAACTGGAACATGAGAAAGAAATAACTCCAACATGAGAAAGAAATAACTGGAACATGAGGAAGAAATAACTGGAACATGAGAAAGAAATAACTGGAACATGAGAAAGAAATAACTCCAACATGAGGAAGAAATAACAGGAACATGAGAAAGAAATAACAGGAACATGAGAAAGAAATAACTCCAACATGAGAAAGAAATAACTGGAACACGAGGAAGAAATGACTGGAACATGAGGAAGAAATGACTGGAACATGAGAAAGAAATAACTCCAACATGAGAAAGAAATAACTCCAACATGAGGAAGAAATAACTCCAACATGAGGAAGAAATAACAGGAACATGAGAAAGAAATAACTCCAACATGAGAAAGAAATAACTGGAACATGAGGAAGAAATGACTGGAACATGAGGAAGAAATGACTGGAACATGAGAAAGAAATAACTCCAACATGAGAAAGAAATAACTGGAACATGAGAAAGAAATAACTGGAACATGAGAAAGAAATAACTGGAACATGAGAAAGAAATAACTGGAACATGAGAAAGAAATAACTGGAACATGAGAAAGAAATAACTGGAACATGAGAAAGAAATAACTCCAACATGAGAAAGAAATAACTGGAACATGAGAAAGAAATAACTGGAACATGAGAAAGAAATAACTGGAACATGAGAAAGAAATAACTGGAACATGAGAAAGAAATAACTCCAACATGAGAAAGAAATAACTCCAACATGAGAAAGAAATAACTCCAACATGAGGAAGAAATAACTGGAACATGAGAAAGAAATAACTGGAACATGAGGAAGAAATAACTGGAACATGAGAAAGAAATAACTCCAACATGAGAAAGAAATAACTGGAACATGAGAAAGAAATAACTGGAACATGAGAAAGAAATAACTGGAACATGAGAAAGAAATAACTGGAACATGAGAAAGAAATAACTGGAACATGAGAAAGAAATAATTGGAACATGAGAAAGAAATAACTGGAACATGAGAAAGAAATAACTGGAACATGAGAAAGAAATAACTCCAACATGAGAAAGAAATAACTGGAACATGAGGAAGAAATGACTGGAACATGAGGAAGAAATAACAGGAACATGAGAAAGAAATAACAGGAACATGAGAAAGAAATAACTGGAACATGAGGAAGAAATGACTGGAACATGAGGAAGAAATGACTGGAACATGAGAAAGAAATAACTCCAACATGAGAAAGAAATAACTGGAACATGAGAAAGAAATAACTGGAACATGAGAAAGAAATAACTCCAACATGAGAAAGAAATAACTCCAACATGAGAAAGAAATAACTGGAACATGAGAAAGAAATAACTCCAACATGAGAAAGAAATAACTGGAACATGAGAAAGAAATAACTGGAACATGAGAAAGAAATAACTCCAACATGAGAAAGAAATAACTCCAACATGAGAAAGAAATAACTGGAACATAAGAAAGAAATAACTCCAACATGAGAAAGAAATAACTGGAACATGAGAAAGAAATAACTGGAACATGAGAAAGAAATAACTGGAACATGAGGAAGAAATAACTGGAACATGAGGAAGAAATAACTGGAACATGAGGAAGAAATAACTCCAACATGAGAAAGAAATAACTGGAACATGAGGAAGAAATAACTGGAACATGAGAAAGAAATAACTCCAACATGAGAAAGAAATAACTCCAACATGAGAAAGAAATAACTCCAACATGAGAAAGAAATAACTCCAACATGAGAAAGAAATAACTGGAACATGAGAAAGAAATAACTCCAACATGAGAAAGAAATAACTGGAACATGAGAAAGAAATAACTGGAACATGAGAAAGAAATAACTGGAACATGAGAAAGAAATAACTGGAACATGAGAAAGAAATAACTCCAACATGAGAAAGAAATAACTCCAACATGAGAAAGAAATAACTGGAACATGAGAAAGAAATAACTGGAACATGAGAAAGAAATAACTGGAACATGACAAAGAAATAACTGGAACATGAGAAAGAAATAACTCCAACATGAGAAAGAAATAACTGGAACATGAGGAAGAAATAACTGGAACATGAGAAAGAAATAACTCCAACATGAGAAAGAAATAAATCCAACATGAGAAAGAAATAACTGGAACATGAGAAAGAAATAACTCGAACATGAGAAAGAAATAACTGGAACATGAGAAAGAAATAACTCCAACATGAGAAAGAAATAAATCCAACATGAGAAAGAAATAACTGGAACATGAGAAAGAAATAACTCGAACATGAGAAAGAAATAACTGGAACATGAGAAAGAAATAACTCGAACATGAGAAAGAAATAACTGGAACATGAGAAAGAAATAACTGGAACATGAGAAAGAAATAACTGGAACATGAGAAAGAAATAACTGGAACATGAGAAAGAAATAACTGGAACATGAGAAAGAAATAACTGGAACATGAGAAAGAAATAACTCCAACATGAGAAAGAAATAACTGGAACATGGGAAAGAAATAACTCCAACATGAGAAAGAAATAACTCCAACATGAGAAAGAAATAACTCCAACATGAGAAAGAAATAACTCCAACATGAGAAAGAAATAACTCCAACATGAGAAAGAAATAACTCCAACATGAGAAAGAAATAACTCCAACATGAGAAAGAAATAACTCCAACATGAGAAAGAAATAACTACAACATGAGAAAGAAATAACTGGAACATGAGAAAGAAATAACTGGAACATGAGAAAGAAATAACTCCAACATGAGAAAGAAATAACTGGAACATGAGAAAGAAATAACTGGAACATGAGGAAGAAATAACTCGAACATGAGAAAGAAATAACTGGAACATGAGAAAGAAATAACTCCAACATGGGAAAGAAATAACTGGAACATGAGAAAGAAATAACTCCAACATAAGAAAGAAATAACTCCAACATGAGAAAGAAATAACTGGAACATGAGGAAGAAATAACTGGAACATGTGAAAGAAATAACCGGAACATGCGAAAGAAATAACTCCAACATGAGAAAGAAATAACTCCAACATGAGAAAGAAATAACTCGAACATGAGAAAGAAATAACTGGAACATGAGGAAGAAATAACTGGAACATGAGAAAGAAATAACTGGAACATGAGAAAGAAATAACTGGAACATGAGACTGAAATAATTGGAACATGAGAAAGAAATAACTGGAACACGAGAAAGAAATAACTGGAACATGAGAAAGAAATAACTGGAACATGAGGAAGAAATAACTCCAACATGAGGAAGAAATAACTCCAACATGAGGAAGAAATAACTCCAACATGAGAAAGAAATAACTGGAACATGAGAAAGAAATAACTGGAACATGAGAAAGAAATAACTGGAACATGAGAAAGAAATAACTGGAATATGAGGAAGAAATAACTGGAATATGAGGAAGAAATAACTGGAATATGAGGAAGAAATAACTCCAACATGAGAAAGAAATAACTCCAACATGAGAAAGAAATAACTCCAACATGAGAAAGAAATAACTCCAACATGAGAAAGAAATAACTCCAACATGAGGAAGAAATAACTGGAATATGAGGAAGAAATAACTGGAATATGAGGAAGAAATAACTGGAATATGAGAAAGAAATAACTCCAACATGAGGAAGAAATAACTGGAACCTGAGAAAGAAATAACTGGAATATGAGGAAGAAATAACTGGAATATGAGAAAGAAATAACTCCAACATGAGGAAGAAATAACTGGAACCTGAGAAAGAAATAACTGGAATATGAGAAAGAAATAACTCCAACATGAGGAAGAAATAACTGGAACCTGAGAAAGAAATAACTGGAATATGAGGAAGAAATAACTGGAATATGAGGAAGAAATAACTCCAACATGAGAAAGAAATAACTCCAACATGAGAAAGAAATAACTGGAACATGAGAAAGAAATAACTGGAACATGAGAAAGAAATAACTGGAACATGAGAAAGAAATAACTGGAACATGTGAAAGAAATAACCGGAACATGAGAAAGAAATAACTCCAACATGAGAAAGAAATAACTCGAACATGAGAAAGAAATAACTGGAACATGAGGAAGAAATAACTGGAACATGAGAAAGAAATAACTCCAACATGATAAAGAAATAACTGGAACATGAGAAAGAAATAACTGGAACATGAGAAAGAAATAACTGGAACATGAGGAAGAAATAACTGGAACATGAGAAAGAAATAACTGGAATATGAGGAAGAAATAACTGGAATATGAGGAAGAAATAACTGGAATATGAGGAAGAAATAACTCCAACATGAGAAAGAAATAACTCCAACATGAGAAAGAAATAACTCCAACATGAGAAAGAAATAACTCCAACATGAGGAAGAAATAACTGGAACATGAGGAAGAAATGACTGGAACATGAGGAAGAAATGACTGGAACATGAGGAAGAAATGACTGGACATGAGGAAGAAATGACTGGAACATGAGAAAGAAATAACTCCAACATGAGAAAGAAATAACTGGAACATGAGAAAGAAATAACTGGAACATGAGAAAGAAATAACTGGAACATGAGAAAGAAATACCTCCAACATGAGAAAGAAATAACTGGAACATGAGAAAGAAATAACTGGAACATGAGAAAGAAATAACTGGAACATGAGAAAGAAATAACTGGAACATGAGAAAGAAATAACTGGAACATGAGAAAGAAATAACTCCAACATGAGAAAGAAATAACTCCAACATGAGAAAGAAATAACTGGAACATGAGGAAGAAATAACTGGAACATGAGAAAGAAATAACTGGAACATGAGAAAGAAATAACTCCATGAGAAAGAAATAACTCCAACATGAGAAAGAAATAACTCCAACATGAGAAAGAAATAACTCCAACATGAGAAAGAAATAACTGGAACATGAGGAAGAAATAACTGGAACATGAGAAAGAAATAACTGGAACATGAGAAAGAAATAACTCCATGAGAAAGAAATAACTCCAACATGAGAAAGAAATAACTCCAACATGAGAAAGAAATAACTCCAACATGAGAAAGAAATAACTCCAACATGAGAAAGAAATAACTCCAACATGAGAAAGAAATAACTCCAACATGAGAAAGAAATAACTCCAACATGAGAAAGAAATAACTCCAACATGAGAAAGAAATAACTCCAACATGAGAAAGAAATAACTCCAACATGAGAAAGAAATAACTCCAACATGAGAAAGAAATAACTCCAACATGAGAAAGAAATAACTGGAACATGAGAAAGAAATAACTGGAACATGAGAAAGAAATAACTGGAACATGAGAAAGAAATAACTCCAACATGAGAAAGAAATAACTCCAACATGAGAAAGAAATAACTCCAACATGAGGAAGAAATAACTGGAACCTGAGAAAGAAATAACTGGAATATGAGGAAGAAATAACTGGAATATGAGAAAGAAATAACTCCAACATGAGGAAGAAATAACTGGAACCTGAGAAAGAAATAACTGGAACATGAGGAAGAAATAACTGGAATATGAGGAAGAAATAACTGGAATATGAGGAAGAAATAACTCCAACATGAGAAAGAAATAACTCCAACATGAGAAAGAAATAACTCCAACATGAGAAAGAAATAACTCCAACATGAGAAAGAAATAACTCCAACATGAGAAAGAAATAACTCCAACATGAGAAAGAAATAACTCCAACATGAGAAAGAAATAACTCCAACATGAGAAAGAAATAACTCCAACATGAGAAAGAAATAACTCCAACATGAGGAAGAAATAACTGGAATATGAGGAAGAAATAACTGGAACATGAGAAAGAAATAACTGGAACATGAGAAAGAAATAACTGGAACATGAGAAAGAAATAACTGGAACATGAGAAAGAAATAACTGGAACATGAGAAAGAAATAACTGGAACATGAGAAAGAAATAACTCCAACATGAGAAAGAAATAACTGGAACATGAGAAAGAAATAACTGGAACATGAGAAAGAAATAACTGGAACATGAGAAAGAAATAACTGGAACATGAGAAAGAAATAACTCCAACATGAGAAAGAAATAACTCCAACATGAGAAAGAAATAACTGGAACATGAGGAAGAAATAACTGGAACATGAGAAAGAAATAACTCCAACATGAGAAAGAAATAACTGGAACATGAGAAAGAAATAACTGGAACATGAGAAAGAAATAACTCGAACATGAGAAAGAAATAACTCGAACATGAGAAAGAAATAACTCGAACATGAGAAAGAAATAACTCGAACATGAGAAAGAAATAACTCCAACATGAGAAAGAAATAACTCCAACATGAGAAAGAAATAACTGGAACATGAGGAAGAAATAACTGGAATATGAGGAAGAAATAACTCCAACATGAGAAAGAAATAACTCCAACATGAGAAAGAAATAACTCCAACATGAGAAAGAAATAACTCCAACATGAGAAAGAAATAACTCCAACATGAGAAAGAAATAACTCCAACATGAGGAAGAAATAACTGGAATATGAGGAAGAAATAACTGGAATATGAGGAAGAAATAACTGGAATATGAGAAAGAAATAACTCCAACATGAGGAAGAAATAACTGGAACCTGAGAAAGAAATAACTGGAATATGAGGAAGAAATAACTGGAATATGAGGAAGAAATAACTGGAATATGAGGAAGAAATAACTGGAATATGAGGAAGAAATAACTGGAATATGAGAAAGAAATAACTCCAACATGAGGAAGAAATAACTGGAACCTGAGAAAGAAATAACTGGAATATGAGGAAGAAATAACTGGAATATGAGGAAGAAATAACTGGAATATGAGGAAGAAATAACTCCAACATGAGAAAGAAATAACTCCAACATGAGAAAGAAATAACTCCAACATGAGAAAGAAATAAATCCAACAAGAGAAAGAAATAACTCCAACATGAGAAAGAAATAACTGGAATATGAGGAAGAAATAACTGGAATATGAGGAAGAAATAACTGGAATATGAGGAAGAAATAACTGGAATATGAGGAAGAAATAACTGGAATATGAGAAAGAAATAACTCCAACATGAGGAAGAAATAACTCCAACATGAGGAAGAAATAACTGGAATATGAGGAAGAAATAACTGGAATATGAGAAAGAAATAACTCCAACATGAGGAAGAAATAACTGGAATATGAGGAAGAAATAACTGGAATATGAGGAAGAAATAACTGGAATATGAGGAAGAAATAACTGGAATATGAGAAAGAAATAACTGGAATATGAGAAAGAAATAACTCCAACATGAGGAAGAAATAACTCCAACATGAGGAAGAAATAACTCCAACATGAGGAAGAAATAACTGGAACATGAGAAAGAAATAACTGGAATATGAGGAAGAAATAACTGGAATATGAGGAAGAAATAACTGGAATATGAGAAAGAAATAACTCCAACATGAGGAAGAAATAACTCCAACATGAGGAAGAAATAACTCCAACATGAGGAAGAAATAACTGGAATATGAGAAAGAAATAACTCCAACATGAGGAAGAAATAACTCCAACATGAGGAAGAAATAACTGGAATATGAGGAAGAAATAACTGGAATATGAGGAAGAAATAACTGGAATATGAGAAAGAAATAACTCCAACATGAGGAAGAAATACCTCCAACATGAGAAAGAAATAACTGGAACATGTGAAAGAAATAACTGGAACATGAGAAAGAAATAACTGGAACATGAGAAAGAAATAACTGGAACATGAGAAAGAAATAACTGGAACATGAGAAAGAAATAACTGGAACATGAGAAAGAAATAACTCCAACATGAGAAAGAAATAACTCGAACATGAGAAAGAAATAACTGGAACATGAGAAAGAAATAACTGGAACATGAGGAAGAAATAACTGGAACATGAGAAAGAAATAACTGGAACATGAGAAAGAAATAACTGGAACATGAGAAAGAAATAACTGGAACATGAGAAAGAAATAACACCAACATGAGAAAGAAATAACTCGAACATGAGAAAGAAATAACTCGAACATGAGAAAGAAATAACTCGAACATGAGAAAGAAATAACTCGAACATGAGAAAGAAATAACTCCAACATGAGAAAGAAATAACTGGAACATGAGAAAGAAATAACTGGAACATGAGAAAGAAATAACTGGAACCTGAGAAAGAAATAACTGGAACATGAGGAAGAAATAACTCGAACATGAGAAAGAAATAACTGGAACATGAGAAAGAAATAACTCCAACATGAGAAAGAAATAACTGGAACATGAGGAAGAAATAACACCAACATGAGAAAGAAATAACTGGAACATGAGAAAGAAATAACTGGAACATGAGAAAGAAATAACTGGAACATGAGAAAGAAATAACTGGAACATGAGAAAGAAATAACTGGAACATGAGAAAGAAATAACTCCAACATGAGAAAGAAATAACTCCAACATGAGAAAGAAATAACTGGAACATGAGAAAGAAATAACTCCAACATGAGAAAGAAATAACTCCAACATGAGAAAGAAATAACTGGAACATGAGAAAGAAATAACTGGAACATGAGAAAGAAATAACTGGAACATGAGAAAGAAATAACTGGAACATGTGAAAGAAATAACCGGAACATGAGAAAGAAATAACTCCAACATGAGAAAGAAATAACTCGAACATGAGAAAGAAATAACTGGAACATGAGGAAGAAATAACTGGAACATGAGAAAGAAATAACTCCAACATGAGAAAGAAATAACTGGAACATGAGAAAGAAATAACTCCAACATGAGAAAGAAATAACTCCAACATGAGGAAGAAATAACTGGAACATGAGGAAGAAATGACTGGAACATGAGGAAGAAATGACTGGAACATGAGGAAGAAATGACGGGAACATGAGAAAGAAATAACTCCAACATGAGAAAGAAATAACTGGAACATGAGAAAGAAATAACTGGAACATGAGAAAGAAATAACTGGAACATGAGAAAGAAATACCTCCAACATGAGAAAGAAATAACTGGAACATGAGAAAGAAATAACTGGAACATGAGAAAGAAATAACTGGAACATGAGAAAGAAATAACTCCAACATGAGAAAGAAATAACTGGAACATGAGAAAGAAATAACTCCAACATGAGAAAGAAATAACGCCAACATGAGAAAGAAATAACTGGAACATGAGGAAGAAATAACTGGAACATGAGAAAGAAATAACTGGAACATGAGAAAGAAATAACTCCAACATGAGAAAGAAATAACTCCATGAGAAAGAAATAACTCCAACATGAGAAAGAAATAACTCCAACATGAGAAAGAAATAACTCCAACATGAGAAAGAAATAACTCCAACATGAGAAAGAAATAACTCCAACATGAGAAAGAAATAACTCCAACATGAGAAAGAAATAACTCCAACATGAGAAAGAAATAACTCCAACATGAGAAAGAAATAACTGGAACATGAGAAAGAAATAACTGGAACATGAGAAAGAAATAACTGGAACATGAGAAAGAAATAACTGGAACATGAGAAAGAAATAACTGGAACATGAGAAAGAAATAACTCCAACATGAGGAAGAAATAACTGGAACCTGAGAAAGAAATAACTGGAATATGAGGAAGAAATAACTGGAATATGAAAAAGAAATAACTCCAACATGAGGAAGAAATAACTGGAACCTGAGAAAGAAATAACTGGAACATGAGGAAGAAATAACTGGAACATGAGGAAGAAATAACTGGAATATGAGGAAGAAATAACTCCAACATGAGAAAGAAATAACTCCAACATGAGAAAGAAATAACTCCAACATGAGAAAGAAATAACTCCAACATGAGAAAGAAATAACTCCAACATGAGAAAGAAATAACTCCAACATGAGAAAGAAATAACTCCAACATGAGAAAGAAATAACTCCAACATGAGAAAGAAATAACTCCAACATGAGGAAGAAATAACTGGAACATGAGGAAGAAATAACTGGAATATGAGGAAGAAATAACTGGAATATGAGAAAGAAATAACTCCAACATGAGAAAGAAATAACTGGAACATGAGAAAGAAATAACTGGAACATGAGAAAGAAATAACTCCAACATGAGAAAGAAATAACTCCAACATGAGGAAGAAATAACTGGAACATGAGAAAGAAATAACTGGAATATGAGGAAGAAATAACTGGAATATGAGGAAGAAATAACTGGAATATGAGGAAGAAATAACTGGAATATGAGGAAGAAATAACTCCAACATGAGAAAGAAATAACTCCAACATGAGAAAGAAATAACTCCAACATGAGAAAGAAATAACTCCAACATGAGAAAGAAATAACTCCAACATGAGAAAGAAATAACTCCAACATGAGAAAGAAATAACTCCAACATGAGAAAGAAATAACTCCAACATGAGAAAGAAATAACTCCAACATGAGAAAGAAATAACTCCAACATGAGAAAGAAATAACTCCAACATGAGGAAGAAATAACTGGAATATGAGGAAGAAATAACTGGAATATGAGGAAGAAATAACTGGAATATGAGAAAGAAATAACTCCAACATGAGGAAGAAATAACTGGAACCTGAGAAAGAAATAACTGGAATATGAGGAAGAAATAACTGGAATATGAGGAAGAAATAACTGGAATATGAGAAAGAATTAACTCCAACATGAGGAAGAAATAACTGGAACCTGAGAAAGAAATAACTGGAATATGAGGAAGAAATAACTGGAATATGAGGAAGAAATAACTGGAATATGAGGAAGAAATAACTCCAACATGAGAAAGAAATAACTCCAACATGAGAAAGAAATAACTCCAACAAGAGAAAGAAATAACTCCAACAAGAGAAAGAAATAACTCCAACATGAGAAAGAAATAACTGGAATATGAGGAAGAAATAACTGGAATATGAGGAAGAAATAACTGGAATATGAGGAAGAAATAACTGGAATATGAGGAAGAAATAACTGGAATATGAGGAAGAAATAACTGGAATATGAGAAAGCAATAACTCCAACATGAGGAAGAAATAACTCCAACATGAGGAAGAAATAACTGGAATATGAGGAAGAAATAACTGGAATATGAGAAAGAAATAACTCCAACATGAGGAAGAAATAACTCCAACATGAGGAAGAAATAACTGGAATATGAGGAAGAAATAACTGGAATATGAGGAAGAAATAACTGGAATATGAGAAAGAAATAACTCCAACATGAGGAAGAAATAACTCCAACATGAGGAAGAAATAACTGGAATATGAGGAAGAAATAACTGGAATATGAGGAAGAAATAACTGGAATATGAGAAAGAAATAACTCCAACATGAGGAAGAAATAACTGGAACATGAGGAAGAAATAACTGGAATATGAGAAAGAAATAACTCGAACATGAGAAAGAAATAACTCCAACATGAGGAAGAAATAACTGGAACCTGAGAAAGAAATAACTCGAACATGAGGAAGAAATCACTCGAACCTGAGGAAGAAATAACTCAAACATGAGAAAGAAATAACTCGAACATGAGAAAGAAATAACTCGAACATGAGAAGGAAATAACTCGAACATGAGAAAGAAATAACTGGAACATGAGGAAGAAATAACTGGAACATGAGAAAGAAATAACTCCAACATGAGAAAGAAATAACTGGAACATGAGAAAGAAATAACTGGAACATGAGAAAGAAATAACTGGAACATGAGAAAGAAATAACTGGAACATGAGAAAGAAATAACTGGAACATGAGAAAGAAATAACTCCAACATGAGAAAGAAATAACTCGAACATGAGAAAGAAATAACTGGAACATGAGGAAGAAATAACTGGAACATGAGAAAGAAATAACTGGAACATGAGAAAGAAATAACTGGAACATGAGAAAGAAATAACTGGAACATGAGAAAGAAATAACTGGAACATGAGAAAGAAATAACTCGAACATGAGAAAGAAATAACTCGAACATGAGAAAGAAATAACTCCAACATGAGAAAGAAATAACTCCAACATGAGAAAGAAATAACTGGAACATGAGGAAGAAATAACTGGAACATGAGAAAGAAATAACTCCAACATGAGAAAGAAATAACTCCAACATGAGAAAGAAATAACTGGAACATGAGAAAGAAATAACTCGAACATGAGAAAGAAATAACTCGAACATGAGAAAGAAATAACTCGAACATGAGAAAGAAATAACTGGAACATGAGAAAGAAATAACTGGAACATGAGAAAGAAATAACTGGAACATGAGAAAGAAATAACTGGAACATGAGAAAGAAATAACTCCAACATGAGGAAGAAATAACTCCAACATGAGAAAGAAATAACTGGAACATGGGAAAGAAATAACTCCAACATGAGAAAGAAATAACTCCAACATGAGAAAGAAATAACTCCAACATGAGAAAGAAATAACTCCAACATGAGAAAGAAATAACTCCAACATGAGAAAGAAATAACTCCAACATGAGAAAGAAATAACTACAACATGAGAAAGAAATAACTGGAACATGAGAAAGAAATAACTGGAACATGAGAAAGAAATAACTCCAACATGAGAAAGAAATAACTGGAACATGAGAAAGAAATAACTGGAACATGAGAAAGAAATAACTGGAACATGAGAAAGAAATAACTGGAACATGAGGAAGAAATAACTCGAACATGAGAAAGAAATAACTGGAACATGAGAAAGAAATAACTCCAAAATGGGAAAGAAATAACTGGAACATGAGAAAGAAATAACTCCAACATAAGAAAGAAATAACTCCAACATGAGAAAGAAATAACTGGAACATGAGGAAGAAATAACTGGAACATGTGAAAGAAATAACTGGAACATGTGAAAGAAATAACCGGAACATGCGAAAGAAATAACTCCAACATGAGAAAGAAATAACTCCAACATGAGAAAGAAATAACTCCAACATGAGAAAGAAATAACTCCAACATGAGAAAGAAATAACTCCAACATGAGAAAGAAATAACTCCAACATGAGGAAGAAATAACTGGAATATGAGGAAGAAATAACTGGAATATGAGGAAGAAATAACTGGAACATGAGAAAGAAATAACTGGAACATGAGAAAGAAATAACTGGAACATGAGAAAGAAATAACTCCAACATGAGAAAGAAATAACTCCAACATGAGAAAGAAATAACTGGAACATGAGAAAGAAATAACTGGAACATGAGAAAGAAATAACTGGAACATGAGAAAGAAATAACTGGAACATGAGAAAGAAATAACTGGAACATGAGAAAGAAATAACTCCAACATGAGGAAGAAATAACTGGAATATGAGGAAGAAATAACTGGAACATGAGGAAGAAATAACTGGAATATGAGGAAGAAATAACTGGAATATGAGAAAGAAATAACTGGAATATGAGAAAGAAATAACTCCAACAAGAGGAAGAAATAACTGGAATATGAGAAAGAAATAACTCCAACATGAGGAAGAAATAACTGGAACCTGAGAAAGAAATAACTCGAACATGAGGAAGAAATCACTCGAACCTGAGGAAGAAATAACTCGAACATGAGAAAGAAATAACTCGAACATGAGAAAGAAATAACTCGAACATGAGAAGGAAATAACTCGAACATGAGAAAGAAATAACTGGAACATGAGGAAGAAATAACTGGAACATGAGGAAGAAATAACTGGAACATGAGAAAGAAATAACTCCATGAGAAAGAAATAACTCCAACATGAGAAAGAAATAACTCCAACATGAGAAAGAAATAACTCCAACATGAGAAAGAAATAACTCCAACATGAGAAAGAAATAACTCCAACATGAGAAAGAAATAACTCCAACATGAGAAAGAAATAACTCCAACATGAGAAAGAAATAACTCCAACATGAGAAAGAAATAACTCCAACATGAGAAAGAAATAACTCCAACATGAGAAAGAAATAACTCCAACATGAGAAAGAAATAACTGGAACATGAGAAAGAAATAACTGGAACATGAGAAAGAAATAACTGGAACATGAGAAAGAAATAACTGGAACATGAGAAAGAAATAACTCCAACATGAGGAAGAAATAACTGGAACCTGAGAAAGAAATAACTGGAATATGAGGAAGAAATAACTGGAATATGAGGAAGAAATAACTGGAACATGAGAAAGAAATAACTGGAACATGAGAAAGAAATAACTGGAACATGAGAAAGAAATAACTCCAACATGAGAAAGAAATAACTGGAACATGAGAAAGAAATAACTGGAACATGAGAAAGAAATAACTGGAACATGAGAAAGAAATAACTGGAACATGAGAAAGAAATAACTCCAACATGAGAAAGAAATAACTCCAACATGAGGAAGAAATAACTGGAATATGAGGAAGAAATAACTGGAATATGAGGAAGAAATAACTGGAATATGAGAAAGAAATAACTGGAATATGAGAAAGAAATAACTCCAACATGAGGAAGAAATAACTGGAATATGAGGAAGAAATAACTGGAATATGAGGAAGAAATAACTGGAACATGAGAAAGAAATAACTGGAACCTGAGAAAGAAATAACTGGAACATGAGGAAGAAATAACTGGAATATGAGGAAGAAATAACTGGAATATGAGGAAGAAATAACTCCAACATGAGAAAGAAATAACTCCAACATGAGAAAGAAATAACTCCAACATGAGAAAGAAATAACTCCAACATGAGAAAGAAATAACTCCAACATGAGAAAGAAATAACTCCAACATGAGAAAGAAATAACTCCAACATGAGAAAGAAATAACTCCAACATGAGGAAGAAATAACTGGAATATGAGGAAGAAATAACTGGAATATGAGGAAGAAATAACTGGAATATGAGAAAGAAATAACTCCAACATGAGGAAGAAATAACTGGAACATGAGAAAGAAATAACTGGAACATGAGAAAGAAATAACTCCAACATGAGAAAGAAATAACTCCAACATGAGAAAGAAATAACTCCTACATGAGAAAGAAATAACTCCAACATGAGAAAGAAATAACTCCAACATGAGAAAGAAATAACTCCAACATGAGAAAGAAATAACTCCAACATGAGAAAGAAATAACTCCAACATGAGAAAGAAATAACTCCAACATGAGAAAGAAATAACTCCAACATGAGGAAGAAATAACTGGAATATGAGGAAGAAATAACTGGAATATGAGGAAGAAATAACTGGAACATGAGAAAGAAATAACTGGAACATGAGAAAGAAATAACTGGAACATGAGAAAGAAATAACTGGAACATGAGAAAGAAATAACTCCAACATGAGAAAGAAATAACTGGAACATGAGAAAGAAATAACTGGAACATGAGAAAGAAATAACTGGAACATGAGAAAGAAATAACTGGAACATGAGAAAGAAATAACTCCAACATGAGAAAGAAATAACTCCAACATGAGAAAGAAATAACTCCAACATGAGAAAGAAATAACTCCAACATGAGGAAGAAATAACTGGAATATGAGGAAGAAATAACTGGAATATGAGAAAGAAATAACTGGAATATGAGAAAGAAATAACTCCAACATGAGGAAGAAATAACTGGAATATGAGAAAGAAATAACTCCAACATGAGGAAGAAATAACTGGAACCTGAGAAAGAAATAACTCGAACATGAGGAAGAAATCACTCGAACCTGAGGAAGAAATAACTCGAACATGAGAAAGAAATAACTCGAACATGAGAAAGAAATAACTCGAACATGAGAAGGAAATAACTCGAACATGAGAAAGAAATAACTGGAACATGAGGAAGAAATAACTGGAACATGAGGAAGAAATAACTGGAACATGAGAAAGAAATAACTGGAACATGAGAAAGAAATAACTGGAACATGAGAAAGAAATAACTGGAACATGAGAAAGAAATAACTCCAACATGAGAAAGAAATAACTCGAACATGAGAAAGAAATAACTGGAACATGTGGAAGAAATAACTGGAACATGAGAAAGAAATAACTGGAACATGAGAAAGAAATAACTGGAACATGAGAAAGAAATAACTGGAACATGAGAAAGAAATAACTGGAACATGAGAAAGAAATAACTGGAACATGAGAAAGAAATAACTGGAACATGAGAAAGAAATAACTGGAACATGAGAAAGAAATAACTCCAACATGAGAAAGAAATAACTCCAACATGAGAAAGAAATAACTCCAACATGAGAAAGAAATAACTCCAACATGAGAAAGAAATAACTCCAACATGAGAAAGAAATAACTCCAACATGAGAAAGAAATAACTCCAACATGAGAAAGAAATAACTCCAACATGAGAAAGAAATAACTCCAACATGAGAAAGAAATAACTCCAACATGAGAAAGAAATAACTCCAACATGAGGAAGAAATAACTGGAATATGAGGAAGAAATAACTGGAATATGAGGAAGAAATAACTGGAACATGAGAAAGAAATAACTGGAACATGAGAAAGAAATAACTGGAACATGAGAAAGAAATAACTCCAACATGAGAAAGAAATAACTGGAACATGAGAAAGAAATAACTGGAACATGAGAAAGAAATAACTGGAACATGAGAAAGAAATAACTGGAACATGAGAAAGAAATAACTCCAACATGAGAAAGAAATAACTCCAACATGAGAAAGAAATAACTGGAACATGAGGAAGAAATAACTGGAACATGAGAAAGAAATAACTCCAACATGAGAAAGAAATAACTCCAACATGAGAAAGAAATAACTGGAACATGAGAAAGAAATAACTCGAACATGAGAAAGAAATAACTCGAACATGAGAAAGAAATAACTCGAACATGAGAAAGAAATAACTCGAACATGAGAAAGAAATAACTGGAACATGAGAAAGAAATAACTGGAACATGAGAAAGAAATAACTGGAACATGAGAAAGAAATAACTCCAACATGAGGAAGAAATAACTCCAACATGAGAAAGAAATAACTGGAACATGGGAAAGAAATAACTCCAACATGAGAAAGAAATAACTCCAACATGAGAAAGAAATAACTCCAACATGAGAAAGAAATAACTCCAACATGAGAAAGAAATAACTACAACATGAGAAAGAAATAACTGGAACATGAGAAAGAAATAACTGGAACATGAGAAAGAAATAACACCAACATGAGAAAGAAATAACTCCAACATGAGAAAGAAATAACTGGAACATGAGGAAGAAATAACTCGAACATGAGAAAGAAATAACTGGAACATGAGAAAGAAATAACTCCAACATGGGAAAGAAATAACTGGAACATGAGAAAGAAATAACTCCAACATAAGAAAGAAATAACTGGAACATGAGAAAGAAATAACTGGAACATGAGAAAGAAATAACTGGAACATGAGAAAGAAATAACTGGAACATGAGGAAGAAATAACTCGAACATGAGAAAGAAATAACTGGAACATGAGAAAGAAATAACTCCAACATGGGAAAGAAATAACTGGAACATGAGAAAGAAATAACTCCAACATAAGAAAGAAATAACTCCAACATGAGAAAGAAATAACTGGAACATGAGGAAGAAATAACTGGAACATGTGAAAGAAATAACCGGAACATGCGAAAGAAATAACTCCAACATGAGAAAGAAATAACTCCAACATGAGAAAGAAATAACTCCAACATGAGAAAGAAATAACTCCAACATGAGAAAGAAATAACTCCAACATGAGATAGAAATAACTCCAACATGAGAAAGAAATAACTCCAACATGAGGAAGAAATAACTGGAATATGAGGAAGAAATGACTGGAATATGAGGAAGAAATAACTGGAACATGAGAAAGAAATAACTCCAACATAAGAAAGAAATAACTGGAACATGAGAAAGAAATAACTGGAACATGAGAAAGAAATAACTGGAACATGAGAAAGAAATAACTGGAACATGAGGAAGAAATAACTCGAACATGAGAAAGAAATAACTGGAACATGAGAAAGAAATAACTCCAACATGGGAAAGAAATAACTGGAACATGAGAAAGAAATAACTCCAACATAAGAAAGAAATAACTCCAACATGAGAAAGAAATAACTGGAACATGAGGAAGAAATAACTGGAACATGTGAAAGAAATAACCGGAACATGCGAAAGAAATAACTCCAACATGAGAAAGAAATAACTCCAACATGAGAAAGAAATAACTCCAACATGAGAAAGAAATAACTCCAACATGAGAAAGAAATAACTCCAACATGAGAAAGAAATAACTCCAACATGAGAAAGAAATAACTCCAACATGAGATAGAAATAACTCCAACATGAGAAAGAAATAACTCCAACATGAGGAAGAAATAACTGGAATATGAGGAAGAAATGACTGGAAGATGAGGAAGAAATAACTGGAACATGAGAAAGAAATAACTGGAACATGAGAAAGAAATAACTGGAACATGAGAAAGAAATAACTGGAACATGAGAAAGAAATAACTGGAACATGAGAAAGAAATAACTGGAACATGAGAAAGAAATAACTGGAACATGAGAAAGAAATAACTGGAACATGAGAAAGAAATAACTCCAACATGAGAAAGAAATAACTCCAACATGAGGAAGAAATAACTGGAATATGAGGAAGAAATAACTGGAATATGAGGAAGAAATAACTGGAATATGAGAAAGAAATAACTCCAACATGAGGAAGAAATAACTGGAATATGAGAAAGAAATAACTCCAACATGAGGAAGAAATAACTGGAACCTGAGAAAGAAATAACTCGAACATGAGGAAGAAATCACTCGAACCTGAGGAAGAAATAACTCGAACATGAGAAAGAAATAACTCGAACATGAGAAAGAAATAACTCGAACATGAGAAGGAAATAACTCGAACATGAGAAAGAAATAACTGGAACATGAGGAAGAAATAACTGGAACATGAGGAAGAAATAACTGGAACATGAGAAAGAAATAACTGGAACATGAGAAAGAAATAACTGGAACATGAGAAAGAAATAACTGGAACATGAGAAAGAAATAACTGGAACATGAGAAAGAAATAACTGGAACATGAGAAAGAAATAACTGGAACATGAGAAAGAAATAACTCCAACATGAGAAAGAAATAACTCCAACATGAGAAAGAAATAACTCCAACATGAGAAAGAAATAACTCCAACATGAGAAAGAAATAACTCCAACATGAGAAAGAAATAACTCCAACATGAGAAAGAAATAACTCCAACATGAGAAAGAAATAACTCCAACATGAGAAAGAAATAACTCCAACATGAGGAAGAAATAACTGGAACATGAGGAAGAAATAACTGGAATATGAGGAAGAAATAACTGGAACATGAGAAAGAAATAACTGGAACATGAGAAAGAAATAACTGGAACATGAGAAAGAAATAACTAGAACATGAGAAAGAAATAACTGGAACATGAGAAAGAAATAACTGGAACATGAGAAAGAAATAACTCCAACATGAGAAAGAAATAACTGGAACATGAGAAAGAAATAACTGGAACATGAGAAAGAAATAACTGGAACATGAGAAAGAAATAACTGGAACATGAGAAAGAAATAACTGGAACATGAGAAAGAAATAACTCCAACATGAGAAAGAAATAACTCCAACATGAGAAAGAAATAACTGGAACATGAGGAAGAAATAACTGGAACATGAGAAAGAAATAACTCCAACATGAGAAAGAAATAACTCCAACATGAGAAAGAAATAACTGGAACATGAGAAAGAAATAACTCGAACATGAGAAAGAAATAACTCGAACATGAGAAAGAAATAACTCGAACATGAGAAAGAAATAACTGGAACATGAGAAAGAAATAACTGGAACATGAGAAAGAAATAACTGGAACATGAGAAAGAAATAACTGGAACATGAGAAAGAAATAACTCCAACATGAGAAAGAAATAACTGGAACATGGGAAAGAAATAACTCCAACATGAGAAAGAAATAACTCCAACATGAGAAAGAAATAACTCCAACATGAGAAAGAAATAACTGGAACATGAGAAAGAAATAACTGGAACATGAGAAAGAAATAACTCCAACATGAGAAAGAAATAACTACAACATGAGAAAGAAATAACTGGAACATGAGAAAGAAATAACTGGAACATGAGAAAGAAATAACTCCAACATGAGAAAGAAATAACTGGAACATGAGAAAGAAATAACTGGAACATGAGAAAGAAATAACTGGAACATGAGAAAGAAATAACTGGAACATGAGGAAGAAATAACTCGAACATGAGAAAGAAATAACTGGAACATGAGAAAGAAATAACTCCAACATGGGAAAGAAATAACTGGAACATGAGAAAGAAATAACTCCAACATAAGAAAGAAATAACTCCAACATGAGAAAGAAATAACTGGAACATGAGGAAGAAATAACTGGAACATGAGGAAGAAATAACTGGAACATGTGAAAGAAATAACCGGAACATGCGAAAGAAATAACTCCAACATGAGAAAGAAATAACTCCAACATGAGAAAGAAATAACTCGAACATGAGAAAGAAATAACTGGAACATGAGGAAGAAATAACTGGAACATGAGAAAGAAATAACTGGAACATGAGAAAGAAATAACTGGAACATGAGACAGAAATAATTGGAACATGAGAAAGAAATAGCTGGAACATGAGAAAGAAATAACTGGAACATGAGAAAGAAATAACTGGAACATGAGAAAGAAATAACTGGAACATGAGGAAGAAATAACTCCAACATGAGGAAGAAATAACTCCAACATGAGGAAGAAATAACTCCAACATGAGGAAGAAATAACTCCAACATGAGGAAGAAATAACTCCAACATGAGGAAGAAATAACTCCAACATGAGGAAGAAATAACTGGAACATGAGAAAGAAATAACTGGAATATGAGGAAGAAATAACTGGAATATGAGGAAGAAATAACTGGAATATGAGGAAGAAATAACTCCAACATGAGAAAGAAATAACTCCAACATGAGAAAGAAATAACTGGAACATGAGAAAGAAATAACTGGAACATGAGAAAGAAATAACTGGAACATGAGAAAGAAATAACTGGAACATGAGAAAGAAATAACTCCAACATGAGGAAGAAATAACTGGAACCTGAGAAAGAAATAACTGGAATATGAGGAAGAAATAACTGGAATATGAGGAAGAAATAACTGGAACATGAGAAAGAAATAACTGGAACATGAGAAAGAAATAACTGGAACATGAGAAAGAAATAACTCCAACATGAGAAAGAAATAACTGGAACATGAGAAAGAAATAACTGGAACATGAGAAAGAAATAACTGGAACATGAGAAAGAAATAACTGGAACATGAGAAAGAAATAACTCCAACATGAGAAAGAAATAACTCCAACATGAGGAAGAAATAACTGGAATATGAGGAAGAAATAACTGGAATATGAGGAAGAAATAACTGGAATATGAGAAAGAAATAACTGGAATATGAGAAAGAAATAACTCCAACATGAGGAAGAAATAACTGGAATATGAGGAAGAAATAACTGGAATATGAGGAAGAAATAACTGGAACATGAGAAAGAAATAACTGGAACCTGAGAAAGAAATAACTGGAACATGAGGAAGAAATAACTGGAATATGAGGAAGAAATAACTGGAATATGAGGAAGAAATAACTCCAACATGAGAAAGAAATAACTCCAACATGAGAAAGAAATAACTCCAACATGAGAAAGAAATAACTCCAACATGAGAAAGAAATAACTCCAACATGAGAAAGAAATAACTCCAACATGAGAAAGAAATAACTCCAACATGAGAAAGAAATAACTCCAACATGAGGAAGAAATAACTGGAATATGAGGAAGAAATAACTGGAATATGAGGAAGAAATAACTGGAATATGAGAAAGAAATAACTCCAACATGAGGAAGAAATAACTGGAACATGAGAAAGAAATAACTGGAACATGAGAAAGAAATAACTCCAACATGAGAAAGAAATAACTCCAACATGAGAAAGAAATAACTCCTACATGAGAAAGAAATAACTCCAACATGAGAAAGAAATAACTCCAACATGAGAAAGAAATAACTCCAACATGAGAAAGAAATAACTCCAACATGAGAAAGAAATAACTCCAACATGAGAAAGAAATAACTCCAACATGAGAAAGAAATAACTCCAACATGAGGAAGAAATAACTGGAATATGAGGAAGAAATAACTGGAATATGAGGAAGAAATAACTGGAACATGAGAAAGAAATAACTGGAACATGAGAAAGAAATAACTGGAACATGAGAAAGAAATAACTGGAACATGAGAAAGAAATAACTCCAACATGAGAAAGAAATAACTGGAACATGAGAAAGAAATAACTGGAACATGAGAAAGAAATAACTGGAACATGAGAAAGAAATAACTGGAACATGAGAAAGAAATAACTCCAACATGAGAAAGAAATAACTCCAACATGAGAAAGAAATAACTCCAACATGAGAAAGAAATAACTCCAACATGAGGAAGAAATAACTGGAATATGAGGAAGAAATAACTGGAATATGAGAAAGAAATAACTGGAATATGAGAAAGAAATAACTCCAACATGAGGAAGAAATAACTGGAATATGAGAAAGAAATAACTCCAACATGAGGAAGAAATAACTGGAACCTGAGAAAGAAATAACTCGAACATGAGGAAGAAATCACTCGAACCTGAGGAAGAAATAACTCGAACATGAGAAAGAAATAACTCGAACATGAGAAAGAAATAACTCGAACATGAGAAGGAAATAACTCGAACATGAGAAAGAAATAACTGGAACATGAGGAAGAAATAACTGGAACATGAGGAAGAAATAACTGGAACATGAGAAAGAAATAACTGGAACATGAGAAAGAAATAACTGGAACATGAGAAAGAAATAACTGGAACATGAGAAAGAAATAACTCCAACATGAGAAAGAAATAACTCGAACATGAGAAAGAAATAACTGGAACATGTGGAAGAAATAACTGGAACATGAGAAAGAAATAACTGGAACATGAGAAAGAAATAACTGGAACATGAGAAAGAAATAACTGGAACATGAGAAAGAAATAACTGGAACATGAGAAAGAAATAACTGGAACATGAGAAAGAAATAACTGGAACATGAGAAAGAAATAACTGGAACATGAGAAAGAAATAACTCCAACATGAGAAAGAAATAACTCCAACATGAGAAAGAAATAACTCCAACATGAGAAAGAAATAACTCCAACATGAGAAAGAAATAACTCCAACATGAGAAAGAAATAACTCCAACATGAGAAAGAAATAACTCCAACATGAGAAAGAAATAACTCCAACATGAGAAAGAAATAACTCCAACATGAGAAAGAAATAACTCCAACATGAGAAAGAAATAACTCCAACATGAGGAAGAAATAACTGGAATATGAGGAAGAAATAACTGGAATATGAGGAAGAAATAACTGGAACATGAGAAAGAAATAACTGGAACATGAGAAAGAAATAACTGGAACATGAGAAAGAAATAACTCCAACATGAGAAAGAAATAACTGGAACATGAGAAAGAAATAACTGGAACATGAGAAAGAAATAACTGGAACATGAGAAAGAAATAACTGGAACATGAGAAAGAAATAACTCCAACATGAGAAAGAAATAACTCCAACATGAGAAAGAAATAACTGGAACATGAGGAAGAAATAACTGGAACATGAGAAAGAAATAACTCCAACATGAGAAAGAAATAACTCCAACATGAGAAAGAAATAACTGGAACATGAGAAAGAAATAACTCGAACATGAGAAAGAAATAACTCGAACATGAGAAAGAAATAACTCGAACATGAGAAAGAAATAACTCGAACATGAGAAAGAAATAACTGGAACATGAGAAAGAAATAACTGGAACATGAGAAAGAAATAACTGGAACATGAGAAAGAAATAACTCCAACATGAGGAAGAAATAACTCCAACATGAGAAAGAAATAACTGGAACATGGGAAAGAAATAACTCCAACATGAGAAAGAAATAACTCCAACATGAGAAAGAAATAACTCCAACATGAGAAAGAAATAACTCCAACATGAGAAAGAAATAACTACAACATGAGAAAGAAATAACTGGAACATGAGAAAGAAATAACTGGAACATGAGAAAGAAATAACACCAACATGAGAAAGAAATAACTCCAACATGAGAAAGAAATAACTGGAACATGAGGAAGAAATAACTCGAACATGAGAAAGAAATAACTGGAACATGAGAAAGAAATAACTCCAACATGGGAAAGAAATAACTGGAACATGAGAAAGAAATAACTCCAACATAAGAAAGAAATAACTGGAACATGAGAAAGAAATAACTGGAACATGAGAAAGAAATAACTGGAACATGAGAAAGAAATAACTGGAACATGAGGAAGAAATAACTCGAACATGAGAAAGAAATAACTGGAACATGAGAAAGAAATAACTCCAACATGGGAAAGAAATAACTGGAACATGAGAAAGAAATAACTCCAACATAAGAAAGAAATAACTCCAACATGAGAAAGAAATAACTGGAACATGAGGAAGAAATAACTGGAACATGTGAAAGAAATAACCGGAACATGCGAAAGAAATAACTCCAACATGAGAAAGAAATAACTCCAACATGAGAAAGAAATAACTCCAACATGAGAAAGAAATAACTCCAACATGAGAAAGAAATAACTCCAACATGAGATAGAAATAACTCCAACATGAGAAAGAAATAACTCCAACATGAGGAAGAAATAACTGGAATATGAGGAAGAAATGACTGGAATATGAGGAAGAAATAACTGGAACATGAGAAAGAAATAACTCCAACATAAGAAAGAAATAACTGGAACATGAGAAAGAAATAACTGGAACATGAGAAAGAAATAACTGGAACATGAGAAAGAAATAACTGGAACATGAGGAAGAAATAACTCGAACATGAGAAAGAAATAACTGGAACATGAGAAAGAAATAACTCCAACATGGGAAAGAAATAACTGGAACATGAGAAAGAAATAACTCCAACATAAGAAAGAAATAACTCCAACATGAGAAAGAAATAACTGGAACATGAGGAAGAAATAACTGGAACATGTGAAAGAAATAACCGGAACATGCGAAAGAAATAACTCCAACATGAGAAAGAAATAACTCCAACATGAGAAAGAAATAACTCCAACATGAGAAAGAAATAACTCCAACATGAGAAAGAAATAACTCCAACATGAGAAAGAAATAACTCCAACATGAGAAAGAAATAACTCCAACATGAGATAGAAATAACTCCAACATGAGAAAGAAATAACTCCAACATGAGGAAGAAATAACTGGAATATGAGGAAGAAATGACTGGAAGATGAGGAAGAAATAACTGGAACATGAGAAAGAAATAACTGGAACATGAGAAAGAAATAACTGGAACATGAGAAAGAAATAACTGGAACATGAGAAAGAAATAACTGGAACATGAGAAAGAAATAACTGGAACATGAGAAAGAAATAACTGGAACATGAGAAAGAAATAACTGGAACATGAGAAAGAAATAACTCCAACATGAGAAAGAAATAACTCCAACATGAGGAAGAAATAACTGGAATATGAGGAAGAAATAACTGGAATATGAGGAAGAAATAACTGGAATATGAGAAAGAAATAACTCCAACATGAGGAAGAAATAACTGGAATATGAGAAAGAAATAACTCCAACATGAGGAAGAAATAACTGGAACCTGAGAAAGAAATAACTCGAACATGAGGAAGAAATCACTCGAACCTGAGGAAGAAATAACTCGAACATGAGAAAGAAATAACTCGAACATGAGAAAGAAATAACTCGAACATGAGAAGGAAATAACTCGAACATGAGAAAGAAATAACTGGAACATGAGGAAGAAATAACTGGAACATGAGGAAGAAATAACTGGAACATGAGAAAGAAATAACTGGAACATGAGAAAGAAATAACTGGAACATGAGAAAGAAATAACTGGAACATGAGAAAGAAATAACTGGAACATGAGAAAGAAATAACTGGAACATGAGAAAGAAATAACTGGAACATGAGAAAGAAATAACTCCAACATGAGAAAGAAATAACTCCAACATGAGAAAGAAATAACTCCAACATGAGAAAGAAATAACTCCAACATGAGAAAGAAATAACTCCAACATGAGAAAGAAATAACTCCAACATGAGAAAGAAATAACTCCAACATGAGAAAGAAATAACTCCAACATGAGAAAGAAATAACTCCAACATGAGGAAGAAATAACTGGAACATGAGGAAGAAATAACTGGAATATGAGGAAGAAATAACTGGAACATGAGAAAGAAATAACTGGAACATGAGAAAGAAATAACTGGAACATGAGAAAGAAATAACTAGAACATGAGAAAGAAATAACTGGAACATGAGAAAGAAATAACTGGAACATGAGAAAGAAATAACTCCAACATGAGAAAGAAATAACTGGAACATGAGAAAGAAATAACTGGAACATGAGAAAGAAATAACTGGAACATGAGAAAGAAATAACTGGAACATGAGAAAGAAATAACTGGAACATGAGAAAGAAATAACTCCAACATGAGAAAGAAATAACTCCAACATGAGAAAGAAATAACTGGAACATGAGGAAGAAATAACTGGAACATGAGAAAGAAATAACTCCAACATGAGAAAGAAATAACTCCAACATGAGAAAGAAATAACTGGAACATGAGAAAGAAATAACTCGAACATGAGAAAGAAATAACTCGAACATGAGAAAGAAATAACTCGAACATGAGAAAGAAATAACTGGAACATGAGAAAGAAATAACTGGAACATGAGAAAGAAATAACTGGAACATGAGAAAGAAATAACTGGAACATGAGAAAGAAATAACTCCAACATGAGAAAGAAATAACTGGAACATGGGAAAGAAATAACTCCAACATGAGAAAGAAATAACTCCAACATGAGAAAGAAATAACTCCAACATGAGAAAGAAATAACTGGAACATGAGAAAGAAATAACTGGAACATGAGAAAGAAATAACTCCAACATGAGAAAGAAATAACTACAACATGAGAAAGAAATAACTGGAACATGAGAAAGAAATAACTGGAACATGAGAAAGAAATAACTCCAACATGAGAAAGAAATAACTGGAACATGAGAAAGAAATAACTGGAACATGAGAAAGAAATAACTGGAACATGAGAAAGAAATAACTGGAACATGAGGAAGAAATAACTCGAACATGAGAAAGAAATAACTGGAACATGAGAAAGAAATAACTCCAACATGGGAAAGAAATAACTGGAACATGAGAAAGAAATAACTCCAACATAAGAAAGAAATAACTCCAACATGAGAAAGAAATAACTGGAACATGAGGAAGAAATAACTGGAACATGAGGAAGAAATAACTGGAACATGTGAAAGAAATAACCGGAACATGCGAAAGAAATAACTCCAACATGAGAAAGAAATAACTCCAACATGAGAAAGAAATAACTCGAACATGAGAAAGAAATAACTGGAACATGAGGAAGAAATAACTGGAACATGAGAAAGAAATAACTGGAACATGAGAAAGAAATAACTGGAACATGAGACAGAAATAATTGGAACATGAGAAAGAAATAGCTGGAACATGAGAAAGAAATAACTGGAACATGAGAAAGAAATAACTGGAACATGAGAAAGAAATAACTGGAACATGAGGAAGAAATAACTCCAACATGAGGAAGAAATAACTCCAACATGAGGAAGAAATAACTCCAACATGAGGAAGAAATAACTCCAACATGAGGAAGAAATAACTCCAACATGAGGAAGAAATAACTCCAACATGAGGAAGAAATAACTGGAACATGAGAAAGAAATAACTGGAATATGAGGAAGAAATAACTGGAATATGAGGAAGAAATAACTGGAATATGAGGAAGAAATAACTCCAACATGAGAAAGAAATAACTCCAACATGAGAAAGAAATAACTCCAACATGAGAAAGAAATAACTCCAACATGAGAAAGAAATAACTCCAACATGAGAAAGAAATAACTCCAACATGAGAAAGAAATAACTCCAACATGAGAAAGAAATAACTCCAACATGAGAAAGAAATAACTCCAACATGAGAAAGAAATAACTCCAACATGAGGAAGAAATAACTGGAATATGAGGAAGAAATAACTGGAATATGAGGAAGAAATAACTGGAATATGAGAAAGAATTAACTCCAACATGAGGAAGAAATAACTGGAACCTGAGAAAGAAATAACTGGAATATGAGGAAGAAATAACTGGAATATGAGGAAGAAATAACTGGAATATGAGGAAGAAATAACTGGAATATGAGGAAGAAATAACTCCAACATGAGAAAGAAATAACTCCAACATGAGAAAGAAATAACTCCAACAAGAGAAAGAAATAACTCCAACAAGAGAAAGAAATAACTCCAACATGAGAAAGAAATAACTGGAATATGAGGAAGAAATAACTGGAATATGAGGAAGAAATAACTGGAATATGAGGAAGAAATAACTGGAATATGAGGAAGAAATAACTGGAATATGAGAAAGCAATAACTCCAACATGAGGAAGAAATAACTCCAACATGAGGAAGAAATAACTGGAATATGAGGAAGAAATAACTGGAATATGAGAAAGAAATAACTCCAACATGAGGAAGAAATAACTCCAACATGAGGAAGAAATAACTGGAATATGAGGAAGAAATAACTGGAATATGAGGAAGAAATAACTGGAATATGAGAAAGAAATAACTCCAACATGAGGAAGAAATAACTCCAACATGAGGAAGAAATAACTGGAATATGAGGAAGAAATAACTGGAATATGAGGAAGAAATAACTGGAATATGAGAAAGAAATAACTCCAACATGAGGAAGAAATAACTCCAACATGAGGAAGAAATAACTGGAATATGAGAAAGAAATAACTCGAACATGAGAAAGAAATAACTCCAACATGAGGAAGAAATAACTGGAACCTGAGAAAGAAATAACTCGAACATGAGGAAGAAATCACTCGAACCTGAGGAAGAAATAACTCAAACATGAGAAAGAAATAACTCGAACATGAGAAAGAAATAACTCGAACATGAGAAGGAAATAACTGGAACATGAGAAAGAAATAACTGGAACATGAGAAAGAAATAACTGGAACATGAGAAAGAAATAACTGGAACATGAGAAAGAAATAACTGGAACATGAGAAAGAAATAACTGGAACATGAGAAAGAAATAACTGGAACATGAGAAAGAAATAACTCCAACATGAGAAAGAAATAACTCGAACATGAGAAAGAAATAACTGGAACATGAGGAAGAAATAACTGGAACATGAGAAAGAAATAACTGGAACATGAGAAAGAAATAACTGGAACATGAGAAAGAAATAACTGGAACATGAGAAAGAAATAACTGGAACATGAGAAAGAAATAACTGGAACATGAGAAAGAAATAACTGGAACATGAGAAAGAAATAACTCCAACATGAGAAAGAAATAACTCCAACATGAGAAAGAAATAACTGGAACATGAGAAAGAAATAACACCAACATGAGAAAGAAATAACTGGAACATGAGAAAGAAATAACTGGAACATGAGAAAGAAATAACTGGAACATGAGAAAGAAATAACTGGAACATGAGGAAGAAATAACTCGAACATGAGAAAGAAATAACTGGAACATGAGAAAGAAATAACTCCAACATGAGAAAGAAATAACTGGAACATGAGGAAGAAATAACACCAACATGAGAAAGAAATAACTCCAACATGAGGAAGAAATAACTGGAACCTGAGAAAGAAATAACTCGAACATGAGAAAGAAATAACTGGAACATGAGAAAGAAATAACTGGAACATGAGAAAGAAATAACTCCAACATGAGAAAGAAATAACTCCAACATGAGAAAGAAATAACTCCAACATGAGAAAGAAATAACTCCAACATGAGAAAGAAATAACTCCAACATGAGAAAGAAATAACTGGAACATGAGAAAGAAATAACTGGAACATGTGAAAGAAATAACCGGAACATGAGAAAGAAATAACTCCAACATGAGAAAGAAATAACTCGAACATGAGAAAGAAATAACTGGAACATGAGGAAGAAATAACTGGAACATGAGAAAGAAATAACTCCAACATGAGAAAGAAATAACTGGAACATGAGAAAGAAATAACTGGAACATGAGAAAGAAATAACTGGAACATGAGGAAGAAATAACTGGAACATGAGAAAGAAATAACTGGAATATGAGGAAGAAATAACTGGAATATGAGGAAGAAATAACTGGAATATGAGGAAGAAATAACTCCAACATGAGAAAGAAATAACTCCAACATGAGAAAGAAATAACTCCAACATGAGAAAGAAATAACTCCAACATGAGAAAGAAATAACTCCAACATGAGGAAGAAATAACTGGAACATGAGGAAGAAATGACTGGAACATGAGGAAGAAATGACTGGAACATGAGGAAGAAATGACTGGAACATGAGGAAGAAATGACGGGAACATGAGAAAGAAATAACTGGAACATGAGAAAGAAATACCTCCAACATGAGAAAGAAATAACTGGAACATGAGAAAGAAATAACTGGAACATGAGAAAGAAATAACTGGAACATGAGAAAGAAATAACTCCAACATGAGAAAGAAATAACTGGAACATGAGAAAGAAATAACTCCAACATGAGAAAGAAATAACTGGAACATGAGAAAGAAATAACTCCAACATGAGAAAGAAATAACTGGAACATGAGAAAGAAATAACTCCAACATGAGAAAGAAATAACTGGAACATGAGAAAGAAATAACTCGAACATGAGAAAGAAATAACTGGAACATGAGAAAGAAATAACTGGAACATGAGAAAGAAATAACTCCAACATGAGAAAGAAATAACTCCAACATGAGAAAGAAATAACTGGAACATGAGAAAGAAATAACTCCAACATGAGAAAGAAATAACTCCAACATGAGAAAGAAATAACTGGAACATGAGAAAGAAATAACTCCAACATGAGAAAGAAATAACTGGAACATGAGAAAGAAATAACTCGAACATGAGAAAGAAATAACTGGAACATGAGAAAGAAATAACTGGAACATGAGAAAGAAATAACTGGAACATGAGAAAGAAATAACTGGAACATGAGAAAGAAATAACTCCAACATGAGAAAGAAATAACTCGAACATGAGAAAGAAATAACTCCAACATGAGAAAGAAATAACTCCAACATGAGAAAGAAATAACTGGAACATGAGGAAGAAATAACTGGAACATGAGAAAGAAATAACTGGAACATGAGAAAGAAATAACTGGAACATGAGAAAGAAATAACTGGAACATGAGAAAGAAATAACTGGAACATGAGAAAGAAATAACTGGAACATGAGAAAGAAATAACTGGAACATGAGAAAGAAATAACTGGAACATGAGAAAGAAATAACTGGAACATGAGAAAGAAATAACTCCAACATGAGAAAGAAATAACTCCAACATGAGAAAGAAATAACTCCAACATGAGAAAGAAATAACTCCAACATGAGAAAGAAATAACTCCAACATGAGAAAGAAATAACTCCAACATGAGAAAGAAATAACTCCAACATGAGAAAGAAATAACTCCAACATGAGAAAGAAATAACTCCAACATGAGAAAGAAATAACTCCAACATGAGAAAGAAATAACTCCAACATGAGAAAGAAATAACTGGAACATGAGAAAGAAATAACTGGAACATGAGAAAGAAATAACTGGAACATGAGAAAGAAATAACTGGAACATGAGAAAGAAATAACTCCAACATGAGAAAGAAATAACTCCAACATGAGAAAGAAATAACTCCAACATGAGGAAGAAATAACTGGAACCTGAGAAAGAAATAACTGGAATATGAGGAAGAAATAACTCCAACATGAGAAAGAAATAACTCCAACATGAGAAAGAAATAACTCCAACATGAGAAAGAAATAACTCCAACATGAGAAAGAAATAACTCCAACATGAGAAAGAAATAACTCCAACATGAGAAAGAAATAACTGGAACATGAGAAAGAAATAACTGGAACATGAGAAAGAAATAACTGGAACATGAGAAAGAAATAACTCCAACATGAGAAAGAAATAACTCCAACATGAGGAAGAAATAACTGGAACCTGAGAAAGAAATAACTGGAATATGAGGAAGAAATAACTCCAACATGAGGAAGAAATAACTGGAACCTGAGAAAGAAATAACTGGAATATGAGGAAGAAATAACTGGAATATGAGGAAGAAATAACTGGAATATGAGGAAGAAATAACTCCAACAAGAGAAAGAAATAACTCCAACATGAGAAAGAAATAACTCCAACATGAGAAAGAAATAACTCCAACATGAGAAAGAAATAACTCCAACATGAGGAAGAAATAACTGGAATATGAGGAAGAAATAACTGGAATATGAGGAAGAAATAACTGGAATATGAGAAAGAAATAACTCCAACATGAGGAAGAAATAACTGGAATATGAGAAAGAAATAACTCCAACATGAGGAAGAAATAACTGGAACCTGAGAAAGAAATAACTCGAACATGAGGAAGAAATCACTCGAACCTGAGGAAGAAATAACTCGAACATGAGAAAGAAATAACTCGAACATGAGAAAGAAATAACTCGAACATGAGAAGGAAATAACTCGAACATGAGAAAGAAATAACTGGAACATGAGGAAGAAATAACTGGAACATGAGAAAGAAATAACTCCAACATGAGAAAGAAATAACTGGAACATGAGAAAGAAATAACTGGAACATGAGAAAGAAATAACTGGAACATGAGAAAGAAATAACTGGAACATGAGAAAGAAATAACTCCAACATGAGAAAGAAATAACTCGAACATGAGAAAGAAATAACTGGAACATGAGGAAGAAATAACTGGAACATGAGAAAGAAATAACTGGAACATGAGAAAGAAATAACTGGAACATGAGAAAGAAATAACTCCAACATGAGAAAGAAATAACTCGAACATGAGGAAGAAATAACTGGAACATGAGAAAGAAATAACTGGAACATGAGAAAGAAATAACTGGAACATGAGGAAGAAATAACTGGAACATGAGGAAGAAATAACTGGAACATGAGAAAGAAATAACTCCAACATGAGAAAGAAATAACTGGAACATGAGGAAGAAATAACACCAACATGAGAAAGAAATAACTCCAACATGAGGAAGAAATAACTGGAACCTGAGAAAGAAATAACTCGAACATGAGAAAGAAATAACTGGAACATGAGAAAGAAATAACTGGAACATGAGAAAGAAATAACTCCAACATGAGAAAGAAATAACTGGAACATGAGAAAGAAATAACTGGAACATGAGAAAGAAATAACTCCAACATGAGAAAGAAATAACTCCAACATGAGAAAGAAATAACTCCAACATGAGAAAGAAATAACTCCAACATGAGAAAGAAATAACTCCAACATGAGAAAGAAATAACTGGAACATGAGAAAGAAATAACTGGAACATGAGAAAGAAATAACTGGAACATGTGAAAGAAATAACTGGAACATGAGAAAGAAATAACTGGAACATGAGAAAGAAATAACTGGAACATGAGAAAGAAATAACTCCAACATGAGAAAGAAATAACTCGAACATGAGAAAGAAATAACTGGAACATGAGGAAGAAATAACTGGAACATGAGAAAGAAATAACTGGAACATGAGAAAGAAATAACTGGAACATGAGAAAGAAATAACTCGAACATGAGAAAGAAATAACTCGAACATGAGAAAGAAATAACTCCAACATGAGAAAGAAATAACTGGAACATGAGAAAGAAATAACACCAACATGAGAAAGAAATAACTGGAACATGAGAAAGAAATAACTGGAACATGAGAAAGAAATAACTGGAACATGAGGAAGAAATAACTGGAACATGAGAAAGAAATAACTCCAACATGAGAAAGAAATAACTGGAACATGAGGAAGAAATAACACCAACATGAGAAAGAAATAACTCCAACATGAGGAAGAAATAACTGGAACCTGAGAAAGAAATAACTCGAACATGAGAAAGAAATAACTGGAACATGAGAAAGAAATAACTGGAACATGAGAAAGAAATAACTGGAACATGAGAAAGAAATAACTGGAACATGAGAAAGAAATAACTGGAACATGAGAAAGAAATAACTCCAACATGAGAAAGAAATAACTCCAACATGAGAAAGAAATAACTCCAACATGAGAAAGAAATAACTCCAACATGAGAAAGAAATAACTCCAACATGAGAAAGAAATAACTGGAACATGAGAAAGAAATAACTGGAACATGAGAAAGAAATAACTGGAACATGAGAAAGAAATAACTGGAACATGAGAAAGAAATAACTGGAACATGTGAAAGAAATAACCGGAACATGAGAAAGAAATAACTCCAACATGAGAAAGAAATAACTCGAACATGAGAAAGAAATAACTGGAACATGAGGAAGAAATAACTGGAACATGAGAAAGAAATAACTCCAACATGAGAAAGAAATAACTGGAACATGAGAAAGAAATAACTGGAACATGAGAAAGAAATAACTGGAACATGAGGAAGAAATAACTGGAACATGAGAAAGAAATAACTGGAATATGAGGAAGAAATAACTGGAATATGAGGAAGAAATAACTGGAATATGAGGAAGAAATAACTCCAACATGAGAAAGAAATAACTCCAACATGAGAAAGAAATAACTCCAACATGAGAAAGAAATAACTCCAACATGAGAAAGAAATAACTCCAACATGAGAAAGAAATAACTCCAACATGAGAAAGAAATAACTCCAACATGAGGAAGAAATAACTGGAACATGAGGAAGAAATGACTGGAACATGAGGAAGAAATGACTGGAACATGAGGAAGAAATGACTGGAACATGAGGAAGAAATGACGGGAACATGAGAAAGAAATAACTCCAACATGAGAAAGAAATAACTGGAACATGAGAAAGAAATAACTGGAACATGAGAAAGAAATAACTGGAACATGAGAAAGAAATAACTGGAACATGAGAAAGAAATAACTGGAACATGAGAAAGAAATAACTGGAACATGAGAAAGAAATAACTGGAATATGAGGAAGAAATAACTGGAATATGAGAAAGAAATAACTCCAACATGAGGAAGAAATAACTGGAACCTGAGAAAGAAATAACTGGAACATGAGAAAGAAATACCTCCAACATGAGAAAGAAATAACTGGAACATGAGAAAGAAATAACTGGAACATGAGAAAGAAATAACTGGAATATGAGGAAGAAATAACTGGAATATGAGAAAGAAATAACTGGAATATGAGAAAGAAATAACTCCAACATGAGGAAGAAATCACTCGAACCTGAGGAAGAAATAACTCGAACATGAGAAAGAAATAACTCGAACATGAGAAAGAAATAACTCGAACATGAGAAAGAAATAACTCGAACATGAGAAGGAAATAACTCGAACATGAGAAAGAAATAACTGGAACATGAGGAAGAAATAACTGGAACATGAGAAAGAAATAACTCCAACATGAGAAAGAAATAACTGGAACATGAGAAAGAAATAACTGGAACATGAGAAAGAAATAACTGGAACATGAGAAAGAAATAACTGGAACATGAGAAAGAAATAACTCCAACATGAGAAAGAAATAACTCGAACATGAGAAAGAAATAACTGGAACATGAGGAAGAAATAACTGGAACATGAGAAAGAAATAACTGGAACATGAGAAAGAAATAACTGGAACATGAGAAAGAAATAACTGGAACATGAGAAAGAAATAACTGGAACATGAGAAAGAAATAACTGGAACATGAGAAAGAAATAACTGGAACATGAGGAAGAAATAACTCGAACATGAGAAAGAAATAACTGGAACATGAGAAAGAAATAACTCCAACATGAGAAAGAAATAACTGGAACATGAGGAAGAAATAACACCAACATGAGAAAGAAATAACTGGAACATGAGAAAGAAATAACTGGAACATGAGAAAGAAATAACTGGAACATGAGAAAGAAATAACTCCAACATGAGAAAGAAATAACTCCAACATGAGAAAGAAATAACTCCAACATGAGAAAGAAATAACTGGAACATGAGAAAGAAATAACTCCAACATGAGAAAGAAATAACTCCAACATGAGAAAGAAATAACTGGAACATGAGAAAGAAATAACTGGAACATGAGAAAGAAATAACTGGAACATGTGAAAGAAATAACCGGAACATGAGAAAGAAATAACTCCAACATGAGAAAGAAATAACTCGAACATGAGAAAGAAATAACTGGAACATGAGGAAGAAATAACTGGAACATGAGAAAGAAATAACTCCAACATGAGAAAGAAATAACTGGAACATGAGAAAGAAATAACTGGAACATGAGAAAGAAATAACTGGAACATGAGGAAGAAATAACTGGAACATGAGAAAGAAATAACTGGAACATGAGGAAGAAATAACTGGAATATGAGGAAGAAATAACTGGAATATGAGGAAGAAATAACTCCAACATGAGAAAGAAATAACTCCAACATGAGAAAGAAATAACTCCAACATGAGAAAGAAATAACTCCAACATGAGAAAGAAATAACTGGAACATGAGGAAGAAATGACTGGAACATGAGGAAGAAATGACTGGAACATGAGGAAGAAATGACTGGAACATGAGAAAGAAATAACTGGAACATGAGAAAGAAATAACTGGAACATGAGAAAGAAATAACTCCAACATGAGAAAGAAATAACTGGAACATGAGGAAGAAATAACACCAACATGAGAAAGAAATAACTGGAACATGAGAAAGAAATAACTGGAACATGAGAAAGAAATAACTGGAACATGCGAAAGAAATAACTCCAACATGAGAAAGAAATAACTCCAACATGAGAAAGAAATAACTCCAACATGAGAAAGAAATAACTGGAACATGAGAAAGAAATAACTCCAACATGAGAAAGAAATAACTCCAACATGAGAAAGAAATAACTGGAATATGAGAAAGAAATAACTGGAATATGAGAAAGAAATAACTCCAACATGAGGAAGAAATAACTGGAATATGAGAAAGAAATAACTCCAACATGAGGAAGAAATAACTGGAACCTGAGAAAGAAATAACTGGAACATGAGAAAGAAATAACTCGAACATGAGGAAGAAATCACTCGAACCTGAGGAAGAAATAACTCGAACATGAGAAAGAAATAACTCGAACATGAGAAAGAAATAACTCGAACATGAGAAGGAAATAACTCGAACATGAGAAAGAAATAACTCGAACATGAGAAAGAAATAACTGGAACATGAGGAAGAAATAACTGGAACATGAGAAAGAAATAACTCCAACATGAGAAAGAAATAACTGGAACATGAGAAAGAAATAACTCCAACATGAGAAAGAAATAACTGGAACATGAGGAAGAAATAACTGGAACATGAGAAAGAAATAACTGGAACATGAGGAAGAAATAACACCAACATGAGAAAGAAATAACAGGAACATGAGAAAGAAATAACTGGAACATGAGAAAGAAATAACTGGAACATGAGAAAGAAATAACTGGAACATGAGAAAGAAATAACTGGAACATGAGAAAGAAATAACTCCAACATGAGAAAGAAATAACTCCAACATGAGAAAGAAATAACTCCAACATGAGAAAGAAATAACTGGAACATGAGAAAGAAATAACTCCAACATGAGAAAGAAATAACTCCAACATGAGAAAGAAATAACTGGAACACGAGAAAGAAATAACTGGAACACGAGAAAGAAATAACTGGAACACGTGAAAGAAATAACTGGAACATGTGAAAGAAATAACCGGAACATGAGAAAGAAATAACTCCAACATGAGAAAGAAATAACTCGAACATGAGAAAGAAATAACTGGAACATGAGGAAGAAATAACTGGAACATGAGAAAGAAATAATTGGAACATGAGAAAGAAATAACTGGAACATGAGAAAGAAATAACTGGAACATGAGAAAGAAATAACTGGAACATGAGGAAGAAATAACTGGAACATGAGAAAGAAATAACTGGAACATGAGAAAGAAATAACTGGAACATGAGAAAGAAATAACTGGAACATGAGAAAGAAATAACTCCAACATGAGAAAGAAATAACTGGAACATGAGAAAGAAATAACTCCAACATGAGAAAGAAATAACTCCAACATGAGAAAGAAATAACTCCAACATGAGAAAGAAATAACTGGAACATGAGGAAGAAATAACTGGAACATGAGGAAGAAATAACTGGAACATGAGAAAGAAATAACTGGAACATGAGAAAGAAATAACTGGAACATGAGGAAGAAATAACTGGAACATGAGGAAGAAATAACTGGAACATGAGGAAGAAATAACTGGAACATGAGAAAGAAATAACTGGAACATGAGGAAGAAATAACTGGAACATGAGGAAGAAATAACTGGAACATGAGAAAGAAATAACTGGAACATGAGAAAGAAATAACTGGAACATGAGGAAGAAATAACTGGAACATGAGAAAGAAATAACTGGAACATGAGAAAGAAATAACTCCAACATGAGAAAGAAATAACTGGAACATGAGAAAGAAATAACTCCAACATGAGAAAGAAATAACTCCAACATGAGAAAGAAATAACTCCAACATGAGAAAGAAATAACTCCAACATGAGAAAGAAATAACTCCAACATGAGAAAGAAATAACTCCAACATGAGAAAGAAATAACTGGAACATGAGAAAGAAATAACTGGAACATGAGAAAGAAATAACTGGAACATGAGAAAGAAATAACTGGAACATGAGAAAGAAATAACTCCAACTTGAGAAAGAAATAACTGGAACATGAGAAAGAAATAACTGGAACATGAGGAAGAAATAACACCAACATGAGAAAGAAATAACTGGAACATGAGAAAGAAATAACTGGAACATGAGAAAGAAATAACTGGAACATGAGAAAGAAATAGCTCCAACATGAGAAAGAAATAACTCCAACATGAGAAAGAAATAACTGGAACATGAGAAAGAAATAACTCCAACATGAGAAAGAAATAACTCCAACATGAGAAAGAAATAACTGGAACATGAGAAAGAAATAACTCCAACATGAGAAAGAAATAACTGGAACATGAGGAAGAAATAACACCAACATGAGAAAGAAATAACTGGAACATGAGAAAGAAATAACTGGAACATGAGAAAGAAATAACTGGAACATGAGAAAGAAATAACTGGAACATGAGAAAGAAATAACTGGAACATGAGAAAGAAATAACTCCAACATGAGAAAGAAATAACTGGAACATGAGAAAGAAATAACTCCAACTTGAGAAAGAAATAACTGGAACATGAGAAAGAAATAACTGGAACATGAGGAAGAAATAACTGGAACATGAGAAAGAAATAACTGGAACATGAGAAAGAAATAACTGGAACATGAGAAAGAAATAACTGGAACATGCGAAAGAAATAACTCCAACATGAGAAAGAAATAACTCCAACATGAGAAAGAAATAACTCCAACATGAGAAAAAAATAACTGGAACATGAGAAAGAAATAACTCCAACATGAGAAAGAAATAACTCCAACATGAGAAAGAAATAACTGGAACATGAGGAAGAAATAACTGGAACATGAGAAAGAAATAACTGGAATATGAGGAAGAAATAACTGGAATATGAGAAAGAAATAACTGGAATATGAGAAAGAAATAACTCCAACATGAGGAAGAAATAACTGGAATATGAGAAAGAAATAACTCCAACATGAGGAAGAAATAACTGGAACCTGAGAAAGAAATAACTGGAACATGAGAAAGAAATAACTCGAACATGAGGAAGAAATCACTCGAACCTGAGGAAGAAATAACTCGAACATGAGAAAGAAATAACTCGAACATGAGAAAGAAATAACTCGAACATGAGAAGGAAATAACTCGAACATGAGAAAGAAATAACTCGAACATGAGAAAGAAATAACTGGAACATGAGGAAGAAATAACTGGAACATGAGAAAGAAATAACTCCAACATGAGAAAGAAATAACTGGAACATGAGAAAGAAATAACTCCAACATGAGAAAGAAATAACTGGAACATGAGGAAGAAATAACTGGAACATGAGAAAGAAATAACTGGAACATGAGAAAGAAATAACTCCAACATGAGAAAGAAATAACTCGAACATGAGAAAGAAATAACTGGAACATGAGGAAGAAATAACTGGAACATGAGAAAGAAATAACTGGAACATGAGAAAGAAATAACTGGAACATGAGAAAGAAATAACTCCAACATGAGAAAGAAATAACTCCAACATGAGAAAGAAATAACTCCAACATGAGAAAGAAATAACTCCAACATGAGAAAGAAATAACTGGAACATGAGAAAGAAATAACACCAACATGAGAAAGAAATAACTGGAACATGAGAAAGAAATAACTGGAACATGAGAAAGAAATAACTGGAACATGAGGAAGAAATAACTCGAACATGAGAAAGAAATAACTGGAAGATGAGAAAGAAATAACTCCAACATGAGAAAGAAATAACGGGAACATGAGGAAGAAATAACACCAACATGAGAAAGAAATAACTGGAACATGAGGAAGAAATAACTGGAACATGAGGAAGAAATAACTGGAATATGAGGAAGAAATAACTGGAATATGAGGAAGAAATAACTCCAACATGAGAAAGAAATAACTCCAACATGAGAAAGAAATAACTCCAACATGAGAAAGAAATAACTCCAACATGAGAAAGAAATAACTGGAACATGAGGAAGAAATGACTGGAACATGAGGAAGAAATGACTGGAACATGAGGAAGAAATAACTGGAACATGAGAAAGAAATAACTGGAACATGAGAAAGAAATAACTGGAACATGAGAAAGAAATAACTGGAACATGAGAAAGAAATAACTGGAACATGAGAAAGAAATAACTCCAACATGAGAAAGAAATAACTCCAACATGAGAAAGAAATAACTGGAACATGAGGAAGAAATAACTGGAACATGAGGAAGAAATAACTGGAACATGAGAAAGAAATAACTGGAACATGAGAAAGAAATAACTGGAACATGAGAAAGAAATAACTGGAACATGAGGAAGAAATAACTGGAACATGAGGAAGAAATAACTGGAACATGAGAAAGAAATAACTGGAACATGAGGAAGAAATAACTGGAACATGAGAAAGAAATAACTGGAACATGAGAAAGAAATAACTGGAACATGAGGAAGAAATAACTGGAACATGAGAAAGAAATAACTGGAACATGAGAAAGAAATAACTCCAACATGAGAAAGAAATAACTGGAACATGAGAAAGAAATAACTCCAACATGAGAAAGAAATAACTCCAACATGAGAAAGAAATAACTCCAACATGAGAAAGAAATAACTCCAACATGAGAAAGAAATAACTCCAACATGAGAAAGAAATAACTCCAACATGAGAAAGAAATAACTCCAACATGAGAAAAAAATAACTGGAACATGAGAAAGAAATAACTCCAACATGAGAAAGAAATAACTCCAACATGAGAAAGAAATAACTGGAACATGAGAAAGAAATAACTGGAACATGAGGAAGAAATAACTGGAACATGAGAAAGAAATAACTGGAATATGAGGAAGAAATAACTGGAATATGAGGAAGAAATAACTGGAATATGAGAAAGAAATAACTGGAATATGAGAAAGAAATAACTCCAACATGAGGAAGAAATAACTGGAATATGAGAAAGAAATAACTCCAACATGAGGAAGAAATAACTGGAACCTGAGAAAGAAATAACTGGAACATGAGAAAGAAATAACTCGAACATGAGGAAGAAATCACTCGAACCTGAGGAAGAAATAACTCGAACATGAGAAAGAAATAACTCGAACATGAGAAAGAAATAACTCGAACATGAGAAGGAAATAACTCGAACATGAGAAAGAAATAACTCGAACATGAGAAAGAAATAACTGGAACATGAGGAAGAAATAACTGGAACATGAGAAAGAAATAACTCCAACATGAGAAAGAAATAACTGGAACATGAGAAAGAAATAACTCCAACATGAGAAAGAAATAACTGGAACATGAGGAAGAAATAACTGGAACATGAGAAAGAAATAACTGGAACATGAGAAAGAAATAACTCCAACATGAGAAAGAAATAACTCGAACATGAGAAAGAAATAACTGGAACATGAGGAAGAAATAACTGGAACATGAGAAAGAAATAACTGGAACATGAGAAAGAAATAACTGGAACATGAGAAAGAAATAACTCCAACATGAGAAAGAAATAACTCCAACATGAGAAAGAAATAACTCCAACATGAGAAAGAAATAACTCCAACATGAGAAAGAAATAACTCCAACATGAGAAAGAAATAACTCCAACATGAGAAAGAAATAACTGGAACATGAGAAAGAAATAACACCAACATGAGAAAGAAATAACTGGAACATGAGAAAGAAATAACTGGAACATGAGAAAGAAATAACTGGAACATGAGGAAGAAATAACTCCAACATGAGAAAGAAATAACGGGAACATGAGGAAGAAATAACACCAACATGAGAAAGAAATAACAGGAACATGAGAAAGAAATAACTGGAACATGAGAAAGAAATAACTGGAACATGAGAAAGAAATACCTCCAACATGAGAAAGAAATAACTGGAACATGAGAAAGAAATAACTCCAACATGAGAAAGAAATAACTCCAACATGAGAAAGAAATAACTGGAACATGAGAAAGAAATAACTCCAACATGAGAAAGAAATAACTCCAACATGAGAAAGAAATAACTGGAACACGAGAAAGAAATAACTGGAACACGAGAAAGAAATAACTGGAACACGTGAAAGAAATAACCGGAACATGAGAAAGAAATAACTCCAACATGAGAAAGAAATAACTCGAACATGAGAAAGAAATAACTGGAACATGAGGAAGAAATAACTGGAACATGAGAAAGAAATAATTGGAACATGAGAAAGAAATAACTGGAACATGAGAAAGAAATAACTGGAACATGAGAAAGAAATAACTGGAACATGAGGAAGAAATAACTGGAACATGAGAAAGAAATAACTGGAACATGAGGAAGAAATAACTGGAACATGAGGAAGAAATAACTGGAATATGAGGAAGAAATAACTCCAACATGAGAAAGAAATAACTCCAACATGAGAAAGAAATAACTCCAACATGAGAAAGAAATAACTCCAACATGAGAAAGAAATAACTGGAACATGAGGAAGAAATGACTGGAACATGAGGAAGAAATGACTGGAACATGAGGAAGAAATAACTGGAACATGAGAAAGAAATAACTGGAACATGAGAAAGAAATAACTGGAACATGAGAAAGAAATAACTCCAACATGAGAAAGAAATAACTGGAACATGAGAAAGAAATAACTCCAACATGAGAAAGAAATAACTGGAACATGAGAAAGAAATAACTGGAACATGAGGAAGAAATAACTGGAACATGAGGAAGAAATAACTGGAACATGAGAAAGAAATAACTGGAACATGAGAAAGAAATAACTGGAACATGAGAAAGAAATAACTGGAACATGAGGAAGAAATAACTGGAACATGAGGAAGAAATAACTGGAACATGAGAAAGAAATAACTGGAACATGAGGAAGAAATAACTGGAACATGAGAAAGAAATAACTGGAACATGAGAAAGAAATAACTGGAACATGAGGAAGAAATAACTGGAACATGAGAAAGAAATAACTGGAACATGAGAAAGAAATAACTCCAACATGAGAAAGAAATAACTGGAACATGAGAAAGAAATAACTGGAACATGAGAAAGAAATAACTCCAACATGAGAAAGAAATAACTCCAACATGAGAAAGAAATAACTCCAACATGAGAAAGAAATAACTCCAACATGAGAAAGAAATAACTCCAACATGAGAAAGAAATAACTCCAACATGAGAAAGAAATAACTCCAACATGAGAAAGAAATAACTCCAACATGAGAAAGAAATAACTCCAACATGAGGAAGAAATAACTGGAACATGAGGAAGAAATGACTGGAACATGAGGAAGAAATGACTGGAACATGAGGAAGAAATGACTGGAACATGAGAAAGAAATAACTCCAACATGAGAAAGAAATAACTGGAACATGAGAAAGAAATAACTGGAACATGAGAAAGAAATAACTGGAACATGAGAAAGAAATACCTCCAACATGAGAAAGAAATAACTGGAACATGAGAAAGAAATAACTGGAACATGAGAAAGAAATAACTGGAACATGAGAAAGAAATAACTGGAACATGAGAAAGAAATAACTGGAACATGAGAAAGAAATAACTCCAACATGAGAAAGAAATAACTGGAACATGAGAAAGAAATAACTCCAACATGAGAAAGAAATAACTCCAACATGAGAAAGAAATAACTGGAACATGAGGAAGAAATAACTGGAACATGAGGAAGAAATAACTGGAACATGAGAAAGAAATAACTGGAACATGAGAAAGAAATAACTGGAACATGAGAAAGAAATAACTGGAACATGAGGAAGAAATAACTGGAACATGAGGAAGAAATAACTGGAACATGAGGAAGAAATAACTGGAACATGAGAAAGAAATAACTGGAACATGAGGAAGAAATAACTGGAACATGAGAAAGAAATAACTGGAACATGAGAAAGAAATAACTGGAACATGAGGAAGAAATAACTGGAACATGAGAAAGAAATAACTGGAACATGAGAAAGAAATAACTCCAACATGAGAAAGAAATAACTGGAACATGAGAAAGAAATAACTCCAACATGAGAAAGAAATAACTCCAACATGAGAAAGAAATAACTCCAACATGAGAAAGAAATAACTCCAACATGAGAAAGAAATAACTCCAACATGAGAAAGAAATAACTCCAACATGAGAAAGAAATAACTCCAACATGAGAAAGAAATAACTGGAACATGAGAAAGAAATAACTGGAACATGAGGAAGAAATAACACCAACATGAGAAAGAAATAACTGGAACATGAGAAAGAAATAACTGGAACATGAGAAAGAAATAACTGGAACATGAGAAAGAAATAACTCCAACATGAGAAAGAAATAACTCCAACATGAGAAAGAAATAACTCCAACATGAGAAAGAAATAACTGGAACATGAGAAAGAAATAACTCCAACATGAGAAAGAAATAACTCCAACATGAGAAAGAAATAACTGGAACATGAGAAAGAAATAACTCCAACATGAGAAAGAAATAACTGGAACATGAGGAAGAAATAACACCAACATGAGAAAGAAATAACTGGAACATGAGAAAGAAATAACTGGAACATGAGAAAGAAATAACTCCAACATGAGAAAGAAATAACTGGAACATGAGGAAGAAATAACTGGAACATGAGGAAGAAATAACTGGAACATGAGAAAGAAATAACTGGAACATGAGAAAGAAATAACTGGAACATGAGAAAGAAATAACTGGAACATGAGAAAGAAATAACTGGAACATGAGGAAGAAATAACTGGAACATGAGGAAGAAATAACTGGAACATGAGGAAGAAATAACTGGAACATGAGAAAGAAATAACTGGAACATGAGGAAGAAATAACTGGAACATGAGAAAGAAATAACTGGAACATGAGAAAGAAATAACTGGAACATGAGGAAGAAATAACTGGAACATGAGAAAGAAATAACTGGAACATGAGAAAGAAATAACTCCAACATGAGAAAGAAATAACTGGAACATGAGAAAGAAATAACTCCAACATGAGAAAGAAATAACTCCAACATGAGAAAGAAATAACTCCAACATGAGAAAGAAATAACTCCAACATGAGAAAGAAATAACTCCAACATGAGAAAGAAATAACTCCAACATGAGAAAGAAATAACTCCAACTTGAGAAAGAAATAACTGGAACATGAGAAAGAAATAACTGGAACATGAGGAAGAAATAACACCAACATGAGAAAGAAATAACTGGAACATGAGAAAGAAATAACTGGAACATGAGAAAGAAATAACTGGAACATGAGAAAGAAATAACTCCAACATGAGAAAGAAATAACTCCAACATGAGAAAGAAATAACTCCAACATGAGAAAGAAATAACTGGAACATGAGAAAGAAATAACTCCAACATGAGAAAGAAATAACTCCAACATGAGAAAGAAATAACTGGAACATGAGAAAGAAATAACTCCAACATGAGAAAGAAATAACTGGAACATGAGGAAGAAATAACACCAACATGAGAAAGAAATAACTGGAACATGAGAAAGAAATAACTGGAACATGAGAAAGAAATAACTGGAACATGAGAAAGAAATAACTGGAACATGAGAAAGAAATAACTGGAACATGAGAAAGAAATAACTCCAACATGAGAAAGAAATAACTGGAACATGAGGAAGAAATAACTGGAACATGAGGAAGAAATAACACCAACATGAGAAAGAAATAACTGGAACATGAGAAAGAAATAACTGGAACATGAGAAAGAAATAACTGGAACATGAGAAAGAAATAACTCCAACATGAGAAAGAAATAACTCCAACATGAGAAAGAAATAACTCCAACATGAGAAAGAAATAACTGGAACATGAGAAAGAAATAACTCCAACATGAGAAAGAAATAACTCCAACATGAGAAAGAAATAACTGGAACATGAGAAAGAAATAACTCCAACATGAGAAAGAAATAACTGGAACATGAGGAAGAAATAACACCAACATGAGAAAGAAATAACTGGAACATGAGAAAGAAATAACTGGAACATGAGAAAGAAATAACTGGAACATGAGAAAGAAATAACTGGAACATGAGAAAGAAATAACTGGAACATGAGAAAGAAATAACTCCAACATGAGAAAGAAATAACTGGAACATGAGAAAGAAATAACTGGAATATGAGGAAGAAATAACTGGAATATGAGGAAGAAATAACTGGAATATGAGAAAGAAATAACTCCAACATGAGGAAGAAATAACTGGAATATGAGAAAGAAATAACTCCAACATGAGGAAGAAATAACTGGAACCTGAGAAAGAAATAACTCGAACATGAGGAAGAAATAACTCGAACATGAGGAAGAAATCACTCGAACCTGAGGAAGAAATAACTCGAACATGAGAAAGAAATAACTCGAACATGAGAAAGAAATAACTGGAACATGAGGAAGAAATAACTGGAACATGAGGAAGAAATAACTGGAACATGAGAAAGAAATAATTGGAACATGAGAAAGAAATAACTGGAACATGAGAAAGAAATAACTCCAACATGAGAAAGAAATAACTGGAACATGAGGAAGAAATAACTGGAACATGAGAAAGAAATAACTGGAATATGAGGAAGAAATAACTGGAATATGAGGAAGAAATAACTCGAACATGAGAAAGAAATAACTGGAACATGAGAAAGAAATAACTCCAACATGAGAAAGAAATAACTGGAACATGAGGAAGAAATAACACCAACATGAGAAAGAAATAACTGGAACATGAGAAAGAAATAACTGGAACATGAGAAAGAAATAACTCCAACATGAGAAAGAAATAACTCCAACATGAGAAAGAAATAACTGGAACACGAGAAAGAAATAACTGGAACATGAGAAAGAAATAACTGGAACATGTGAAAGAAATAACCGGAACATGAGAAAGAAATAACTCCAACATGAGAAAGAAATAACTCGAACATGAGAAAGAAATAACTGGAACATGAGAAAGAAATAACTGGAACATGAGAAAGAAATAACTGGAACATGAGAAAGAAATAACTCCAACATGAGAAAGAAATAACTGGAACATGAGAAAGAAATAACTGGAACATGAGAAAGAAATAACTCCAACATGAGAAAGAAATAACTCCAACATGAGAAAGAAATAACTGGAACACGAGAAAGAAATAACTGGAACATGAGAAAGAAATAACTGGAACATGTGAAAGAAATAACCGGAACATGAGAAAGAAATAACCGGAACATGAGAAAGAAATAACTCCAACATGAGAAAGAAATAACTCGAACATGAGAAAGAAATAACTGGAACATGAGGAAGAAATAACTGGAACATGAGAAAGAAATAATTGGAACATGAGAAAGAAATAACTGGAACATGAGAAAGAAATAACTGGAACATGAGAAAGAAATAACTGGAACATGAGGAAGAAATAACTGGAACATGAGAAAGAAATAACTGGAATATGAGGAAGAAATAACTGGAATATGAGGAAGAAATAACTGGAATATGAGGAAGAAATAACTCCAACATGAGAAAGAAATAACTCCAACATGAGGAAGAAATAACTCCAACATGAGAAAGAAATAACTCCAACATGAGAAAGAAATAACTCCAACATGAGAAAGAAATAACTCCAACATGAGGAAGAAATAACTCCAACATGAGGAAGAAATAACTCCAACATGAGGAAGAAATAACTCCAACATGAGGAAGAAATAACTGGAATATGAGGAAGAAATAACTGGAATATGAGGAAGAAATAACTCCAACATGAGGAAGAAATAACTGGAATATGAGAAAGAAATAACTCCAACATGAGGAAGAAATAACTGGAACATGAGAAAGAAATAACTGGAACATGAGGAAGAAATAACTCGAACATGAGGAAGAAATATCTCGAACCCGGGTTCACAGATTCCGGATAAGGGGTTGGCCATTCAGGACTGAGATGAGGATGAATGTCTTCACTCAACGGGTCGTGAATCGTTGGAATTCTCTCCCCCATTGGGTTGTGGATGCTCAGTCATTGAATATATTCAAGACAGAGGTCGATATATTTTTGGGTAGGAAGGGAATTAAGGGATGTGGAGATAGATCGGCAAGGTGGAATTGAGGTGGAAAATCCGCCATCATCTTATTGAATGGTGAAGCAGGCTGAAGGGGCCAAATGGCCTACTCCTGCTCCTATTTCTTATGTTCATTTGAGAAGCCAACTGGTAAACGTGATGGCAGAGAGTCAATAAGAGAGTAAAGAGAGAGAGCCTGAGGGGAAACCATGGGAGCTGTCAACACAGCTCTGGACCAGGAGCAGAAAAGTGGGATTAGGCTGGATAGCTCTTCTTCGGCCAGCACAGACACGATGGGCCGAATGACCTCCTTCTATTTAAATCTCAATGTTTTCTGTGATTCTTTCTTTAATCCTGCACCTTTATCCTTGCTCCTTCACCTCTAAACCTCCAGGAGGAAAGAGCTGTACTTGCCAAAAAGAACAGCCATGGATGATGAAAGAAGTAAGAGAGACCTTAAAACTAAAAGAAAACATGCACACAAAATTCAGAATAAGCACAGATCCTGGCAAATGGGAAAGATATAAAGAATAGTAAAGGATGACAAAATAAATAGTAAGAGCTACAAAAAGGAAGTATGAAAAGAAACTTGCAAACAATATAAGTTTACAATTACATTAGAAAAAAGAGTTAGATCAGCAGCAATGTAACTCCTTGAAAACTGCTAATGGTGATATTGTCGATGGAAATAAGGAAATGGCAGACGTGCTGAATAATTACTTTGCATCAGTATTTAGTGTCGAAGGGGTCAGCGAGTCAGATTTCCCAAAGAAACGAATATTGAATCAGGGACAGAGACTCGCCCAAATTAACAGAAGCAAAATAATAGTAATGAAGAAAATAACAGCACTAAAGAGCAACAAATCCCCAGCACCAGGCAGTTTCCATCCCAGGGTTCTAAAAGAAGTAGGTGAAAACAATGCAGATGCTTTAACCATAGTCTTCCAAATTCCCCTCGATTCGGGAACTGTTCCTTTTAGATTGGGGAATTGTACGTGTCGCTCCATTATTTAAGACAGGAGAAAGAGGGAAATCAGGATTATAGACCAGTTAACCTAACATCTGTTGGGAGATTACTAGAATCTATAATTTAGTATAGGGTGACTGAAAATTTTCAGCTGATCAGAGAGAGCCAGCACGGATTAGTAAAGGGCAGGTCATGTCTGACGAACCTGATTGAATTTGTTGAAGAGGTGATTAAATGTCTATGAATGTCCAGAAGGCATTTGATAAAGTCCCTCATCAGAGACTGTTAGCTACAGTTGGAGCCCATGAAATTGAAGGTAAATTATTGACCTGGTGAGGAAATTGAGCAGCAGGAGACAGAGAGTAGGGTTAATGGGCAGGTACTTGAATTGTCAGGACGTGACTAGTGATGTCCCGCAAGGATCTGTGTTGGAGCCTCAACTATTCACTGTATTTATGAATGACTTAAATGATGGGATCGAAAGGTACAAATCCAAATTTGCAGATGACACAAAGATAGGCAGCATTGTCAGCAGTGTAGATGGAAACATAAAATAACCAAGATATTGATAGATAAGTGAATAGACAAAACTGTGACAAATGGATTTCAGTGTTGGCGAATGTGAGGTCACCACTTTGGACCTAAAAAGGATAAAACAGGGAACTTTCTAAATGGTGAAAAGCTAGAAACAGTGGAGGTCCGAAGAGACTTGGGGGATGGGGGTGGTGGGTGGTGTCCAGGTAAATAGATCATTAAAATGTCATGAACAGAAATGGAAAATTATAAAAGGCTAATGGAATGCTGGCCTTTATATCCAGAGGACTAGAATACAAGGGGGGAAAAGTCATGCTTCAGCTGCACAAAGCCCTGGCTAGACCACACGAACATACGAATTAGGAGCAGAAGTAGGCCATTCGGCCCCTCTAACCTGCTCCGCCATTCAATAAGATCATGGCTGATCTGTTTGTGTCTCGAATTCCACATTCCCATCTACCCCCGATAACCTTTGATTCCCTTGCCTAATAAGAATCTATCTACCTCCACCTTAAAAATATTCAATGACCCCTCCTGCACCACCTTCTGAGCCAGAGTTCCAAAGTCGCACAACACTCAGAGAAAAAATTTCTCCTCATCTCTGTCCTAAAAGGGCGACCCCTAATTTTAAAACAGTGCCCCCTAGTTGTGGACTCACCCACAAGAGGAAACATCCTTTCCACATCCACCTTGTCAAGAATGTTCAGGATCTTATAGACATCAATAAAGTCTCTCCTCACTCTTCTAAACTCCAGTGAAAACAAGCCTAGTCTGTACAACCTTTCCTCATAAGACAACCCGCTCATTCCAGCTATCAATCTAGTAAATCTCCTCTGAATCGCCTCCAACGCATTTACATCCTTCCTTAAATAAGGAGACCAAAATTGCACACAGTATTCGAGATGTGGTCTCACCAATGCCCTGTATAACTGAAGCATAACATCCTTACTTTTATTTTCAATTCCTCATAATAAAGGATAACATTCCATCGGCCTTCTTTATTACTTGCTGTACCTGTATAATAACTTTTTGTGACTCATGCACTAGAACACCTAGATCCCTCTGCACCTCGGAATTCTGCAGTCATTCTCCGTTTAAGTAATACTTTTTTTTTTAGTTTTTAGAGATACAGCACTGAAACAGGCCCTTCGGCCCACCGAGTCTGTGCCGACCATCAACCACCCATTTATACTAATCCTACACTAATCCCATATTCTTACCACATCCCCACCTGTCCCGATATTCCCCACCACCTACCTATACTCGGGGCAATTTATAATGGCCAATTTACCTACCAACCTGCAAGTCTTTGGCATGTGGGAGGAAACCGGAGCACCCGGAGGAAACCCACGCAGACACAGGGAGAACTTGCAAACTCCACACAGGCAGTACCCAGAATCGAACCCGGGTCACTGGAGCTGTGAGGCTGCGATGCTAACCACTGCGCCACTGTGCATTCCTACCAAAGTGAACAAATTCACATTTTCCCACATTATACTCCATCTGCCAGATTTTTGCCCACTCACTCATCCTATCTCTATCAGTCTGCAACCTCCTTATGTCCTCTTCACAACATACTTTCCTACTTATCTTTGTGTCATCTGCAAATTGAACTACCATGCCATCACTCCCCTCATATAAATCATTGATATAAATTGTAAACTTTGCACCTGTTACTGTGAGCAGTTCTGGCACCACACCTTAGGAGGGATATATTGGCTTTGGAGGGAGTGCAGTGTAGATTTACCAGAATGATACCTGGACTCCAAGGGTTAAATTAGAGGAGGGATTACACAAACATTGGCAGTATTCACTGGAATTTAGAAGGTTAAAGGCTGATTTGATCAAGGTTTTCAAGATATGAAGGGGAACAGACAGGGTAGAGAGAGAGAAACTATTTCCACTGGTCAGGGAGTCTAGAACTAGGGGGCAGAGTCTAAAAATTAGAGCCAGACCATTCAGGAGTGAAATTAGGAAACATTTCAACACACAACATGTGGTAGAAGTTTGGAATTCTCTTCCGCAAATGGCAATTGATACTGGATTAATGGTTAATTTTTAATCTGAGATTGATAGATTTTTGTTAACCAAAGGTATTAAGGGATATGGGGCAAAGGCGGGAATATGGAGTTAGGTCACAGATCAGCCCATGAGCTCATTCCTATGTTCTCCTGATTTTTCAATGAAAACAAAAGTAAATAAAAATGGTGAAGTTTGATCATTTTCTGCTGTCAGTCAGTGAGAGGCGAATCAGTCTGAAGTTTCCTTGCAGTGTCTTTATCACAAGGATTTGCACCATAATTTTTCAAAGACTTATTCTGTAATGCATGGCAACTTAAAGCAGAGCCAGAAACAGATGTTTTATAAACCACTGGCCACTACCCTTTAAACGATTGACAAAAGGAAATAAAAGCAATTTTCGTTCAGGAAACATCTGTTTGATGCTCTAGTTTTCAAACAGGGTCATTAGGTTGATTACGAGTCAATCAGTCAACAAAAAAAAGTGTGGGAATATTTGGCGGGGGAAGAAGGCAGAGCTATCAAACGGCACTGAACTACACCAAGTTTTGTGTTAACCTCCTCATATTCCCTGGCTGCTGAGGGACACACAGGCTGCATTAACTGGTCCTCAGTTCCTCGACTTGAGTGGAAATTTGAGGCCATTTCCAAACTTAAATAGCGAAATTAAAATTATATTCTGTCAGGGAAAAGTCGCTGTTTGTTCAGTAAAAAGCCTCAATATTCGATTTTATTTCAGTGAAGAATGAAGATTACAAAAGAGTCTTCTGCTCTCGTGAAAGGCAAAAGATGGGGAAACATTTGCATTAACCCAAATCCTCTTTGAGAATGATCTAGGCACTTTGTAACTGAGCAAGAAAGGCCCATCTCAATCATCAGCTTATGCTGTGTTCCTTCATCTGAGTCACAGTTGTACTGGTCTCTACAATCAATCCCCCCAATGCCTGGGCTAGCGAATGGTTAAAGGACCTGAGCCCTGCTGATGGGAAATGCATGTGTGGCAGCAATGAAGAGGGTGAAAAGTTTGGGCTCAGCCAGGATGTTCCCCACTGTTCAGTAACCTCCCAACTTTCACCATTTAACCTCTCAGATTAAGAATGGCCACCTGGGTGCAGTCAGCAGGTACCTCGAGACTGCATCTGGTGAGAGTCAACACTTTTCAAAGAGAAGAGAAGCAAACTGGTTAAAAATGAACTGATAGCCAGGCACAAAGTAGCGTGATATGTTGAACTAAATGGATTTAATTATATCACATTGAGGAAATGTGTAAGTCGGACTACTAACGGTTTTAAAAGTAGACAAATAATTACAGCAAGTATGTGAGGGTCCAGGCAACAATAATGAGGATTTATAAAGTGACTTCAGCTTACAGGAAGTGCATCAGCTCCTCCTTTTGGCTCAGTTTTAAATAAAGTTCTGACCTTCTCTCCCTCATTCTATTTTTTTCCTGTTCCTCTCTCTCTTTCTCTTTTATCTATTTTTAATTCTGATCAACTGCCCAGATGGAGTTTCAATCGCTGGCGAGGCGTGTGGTGCAGAGACTGGAGGAGAGTGAGCGAAGGTTCACTACTTCCTCAAGGAGTGAAGGGAAGATCGGAGTTTATTGTTCCCACAGTGCGCTCTCTCTTTGTCTCCCTGTCTGTCTCTGTCTCTTTCTCTCTCTCTCTGTTTGTCTCTGTCTCTCTCTGTCTGTCTGTCTGTCTCTGTCTCTTTCTCTCTCTCTCTGTTTGTCTCTGTCTCTCTCTGTCTGTCTGTCTGTCTCTCTCTTTCTCCCTGTCTCTGTTTTTCTCTGTCTCTCTCCCTCTCTCTCTCTCTCTGTCTCTCTCTCTCACACATATTCCACTTTTTTGATTCGGTACAGAATCACTGTCTGCAACTTCTCTACAAGCTGAAAACTCACTGACAGTCCCCAGGAAAGCAAAGAAAGAACTTGCATTTCTATAGCACCTTTCACATCAATGAAATTTTAAAATGTTTTATTGATCCATATGCTCAAAAAAGAAAGACTGGTATTTCTAAAGTACTTTTCTCAATCTCAGGGCATCCAAAAGCACGTTATAGCCAATGAAGGCTTGGGCTGATAAGTGGCAAGTAACATTCGCGCCACACAAGTGCCAGGCAATGACCATCTCCAACAAGAGAGAATCTAACCATCTCCCCTTGACATTCAATGGCATTACCATCACTGAATCCCCCACTATCAACATCCTAGGGGCTACCATTGATCAGAAACTGAACTGGAGTAGCCATATAAATACCATGGCGACAAGAGCAGGTCAGAGGCTCGGAATCCTGAGGCGAGTAACTCACCTCCTGACTCCCCAAAGCCTGTCCACCATCTACAAGGCACAAGTCAGGAGTGTGATGGAATACTCTCCACTTGCCTGGATGGGTGCAGCTCCAACAACACTCAAGAAGCTCGACACCATCCAGGACAAAGCAGCCCACTTGATTGGCACCCCTTCCACAAACATTCACTCCCTCCACCACCGACGCACAGTGGCAGCAGTGTGTACCATCTACAAGATGCACTTCAGCAACGCACCAAGGCTCCTTAGACAGCACCTTCCAAACCCATGACCTCAACCAACTAGAAGGACAAGGGCAGCAGATGCATGGGAACACCACCTGCAAGTTCCTGTCCAAGTCACACACCATCCTGACTTGGAACTATATCGCCGTTCCTTCACTGTCGCTGGGTCAAAATCCTGGAACTCCCTCCCTAACAGCACTGTGGGTGTACCTACCCCACATGGACTGCAGTGGTTCAAGAAGGCAGCTCACCACCACCTTCTCAAGGGCAATTAAGGATGGGCCAATGACGCCCACATCCCACAAATGATTTTGTTAAAAAGTACATTAGAATTGTAGTCACTGTTTCAATGTTGGAAACGTTGCAGCCAATTTACACCCAGCAAGCTCCCACAAACAGCAATGAGATAATTAATAGATCATCTGTTTTTGTAACATTTATTGAGGGGTATATATTGAGCAGGACATGGGGGAGAACTCATCTGCTCTTCTTCCAATAGCCCTGTGGGATCTTTTATGCCTACCTGAGAGGGCAGATGGTAAATTTCCTGGTCTCGCCGCCATTGCTAAGCTACACTCAAAGGAAGAGTGGGTCAGAGTTTTGATGTTACAGTGTTATATCCCCATCTCCAAGCCATGGTTCCCCCAAGCAGTTTCCCCCTGGGGCCTGCAATTGGTAAAATTACCCGACAGTGTCTGAAACAATATCTTCAGATGTTACAGAAAGGGAAAACACAACCTATATCAATCACCCCATCACATCACTCAGAAATATATCAAAGTAATGCACAACAATCAGTCACGTTGAAGTTCAATACATATATAGGCAAATACTGCAGCCATTTTCTGCACAGTAAGATTCCACAAACAGCCATGAGATGAGCGACCAATTCATATGGTTGAGGGAGGAATGTTGGTACAGAAAATTCCTACTCTTCTAAAAATAATGCCATGGAATCTTTAACATCTACCAGGAACTATAGAGTGGTGATATTGGGGGACTTTAATTACCCAAATATAAAGATAAACATAGTAAGAGTGGAAATATTAAGGGGTTTAGCAGATTTGAAAGTGGTTAAATCATGAAGCCTGGATGAAATGTATCCCAGGATGCAAAGTGAAGCAAGCGAAGAAATAATGGAGGCTCTGAGCATCATTTTCCAATCCTCGCTATCTACAGGCATGTCCTGATAAACTGCAGAATCGCTAACATTGTACTATTGTTTAAAAAGAGAGGAAGGGATAGACCGAGTCATTACAGGCAGTCAGCCGAAACTCAATGATGGGAAAGTTATTGGAAAAAATTCGGAGGGACAGGATAAATCATCATTTATAAAGGCACAGATTTCAAGGACAGTCAGCACGAATTTATTAAGGGAAAGTCATGTCTGACTAATCTGATTGAGTTTTTGAGGAGGTAACAGGTGGGTGGGGAGTCAATGAGGGTAGCATGTTTAATGTCTATATGGATTTTAGCAAGGCATTTGATTAAGGTCCCAAATGGCAAACTGGTCATGAAAGTAAAAGCCCATGGGATCTAAAGCAAAGTGACAAGTTGGATCCAAAATTAGCTAACAGCAGAAAGCAAAGGGTCATGGTTGATGGGTGTTTTTGTGACTAGAAGGATGTTTCCACTGGGGTTCCGTATGGCTCAGTAGCAGATCCCTTGATTTTTGTGGTATATATCAATGATTTGGACTTAAATGTAGGGGATATGATTAAGAAGTTTGCAGATGATACAAAAAATTGGCCATGTTGTTAATCATGAATAGGAAAGCTGTAGATTGCAGGAAGCTATCAATGGAATGGTCAAGTGAGCAGAAAGGTGGCAAACAGAATTCAGTCCAGAGAAGTGTGAGGTAGTGCATTTGGGGAGAGCAAACAAGGCAAGAGAATACACAATAAGTGGTAGGATACTGAGAAGTGTAGAGGAACAGAGGGACCTTGGAGTGTATGTCCACAGATCCCTGAAGGTAGCAGGTAAATGAGGTGGTTAAGATGGCATATGGGATACTTGCTTTTATTAGCCAAGGCATTGAATATACAAATATATGAATTAGAAGCAGGAGTAGGCCACTCGGCCCCTCGAGACAACCACCATTCAATAAGATCAGGGCTGATCTGATTGTAACCTCTACTCCACATTCCCACCTACCCCCAAATAACCTTTCACCCTCTTGCTTATCAAGAATCTATCTACCGCTGCCTTAAAAATATCCAAAGACTCTGCTTCCACATCCTTTTGAGGAATTCCAAAGACTCACAGCCCTCTGAGAAAAAATTTCTCCTCATCTCTGTCTTAAGTGGGCGACCCCTTATTTTTAAACAGTGACCCCTACTTCTAGATTCTCCCAAAGGGGGAAACATCCTTTCCACATCCACCCTGTCAAGACCCCTCAGGATCTTATATGTTTCAATCAAGTCGCCTTTTACTCTTCTAAATTCCAGTGGATACAAGCCTAGCCTGTCCAATCTTTCCTCATGAGACAACCCACCCATTCCAGGTATTAGTCTCGTAAACCTTCTCTGAACTGCCTCCAACGCATTTACATCCTTCCTTAAATAAGGTGGCTAATATTGTAGACAGTACTCCAGATATGGTCTCACCAATACCCTGTATACCTGAAGCATAACCTCCCTACTTTTGTATTCAATTCCCTTCACGATAAACGATAACATTCTATTAGCTTTCCTAATTACTTGCTGTACCTGCATACTAACCTTTTGCAATTCATGCACTAGGACACTGAGATCCCTCTGCATCTCAGAGCTCTGTAATCTCTCACCATTTAGATAATATGCTTCATTTTTATTCTTCCTGCCAAAATGGACAATTTCACATTTTCCCACATTATACTCCATTTGTCAGATCTTTTCCCACTCACTTAACCTATCTATATCCCTTTGTAGCCTCATGTCCTCTTCACAAATTACTTTCCTACCTATCTTTGTGTCATCAGCAAATTTAGCAACTATACCTTTGGTCCCTTCATCCAAGTCATTTGTATATAAATTGTAAAAAGTTGAGGCCTCAGCACTGATCCCTGTGGCACACCACTCGTTACATCTTGCCAACCAGAAAATGACCCATTTATGCCTACTCTCTGTTTCCTGTTAGCTAGCCAATCTTCTATCCATGCCAATATGTTACCCCCTGCACCATGAGCTTTTATTTTCTGCAATAACCTTTGATGTGGCACCTTATCAAATGCCTTCTGGAAATCTAAGTACAATACATCCACCGGTTCCCCTTTATCCACAGCACATGTAACTCCCTCAGAGAACTCCAATAAATTGGTTCAACATGATTTCCCTTTCACAAAACCTGATTACCGTGAATTTTTCTCAATGCCCTGCTATAACTTCTTTACTCAAAGCATCTAACATTTTCCCTTTGACAGATGTTAAGCTAACTGGCCTGCAGTTTCCTGTTTTCTGTCTCCCTCCTTTTTTGAATAAAGGAGTTACATTTGCTATTTTCCAATCTAATGGAACCTTCCCCGAATCTAGGGAATTTCAGAAAATTAAAATCAACGCATCAACTATCTCACTATCCACTTCTTTTAAAACCCAAGGATGAAGTCCATCAGGACCCAGGGACTTGTCAGCCCGTAGCTCCAACAATTTGTTCAGTACCACTTCCCTGGTGATTGTAATTGTCTTGAGTTCCTCCCTCCCTTCCATTTCCTCATTTACAGCTAATTCTGAGATGTTACTTGTATTGTCTGTAGTGAAGACCGATGCAAAATACCTGTTCAATTCATCTGCCATCTCCTTATTTTCCCTTATTAATTCCCCAGACTCACTTTCTTTAGGACCAACACTCACTTTGTTAACTCTTCTTTTAAAAATATCTATAGAAACTCTTACTATCTGTCTTTATATTTCTAGCTAGCTTTCTATCGTACTCTAATTTTTCCCTCCTTATTAATCTTTTAGTCATTCTTTGCTGTTTTTTATATTCAGTCCAATCTTCTGACCTGCCTCCCATCTTTGTGCAATTACCTGCTTTTTCTTTACGTTTGATACTATCTTTTTCTTTTTTAGTTAACCACAGATGGTGGGTCCTCCTCTTGGAAGTTTTCTTTCTCGTTGAAATGTATCTATTCTGTGTATTCTGAAGTATTCCCTTAAATGTCTGCCACTGCATCTCTATTGACCTATCCCTTAACCTAATCTGTCAGTTCACTTTAGCTAGCTCTGCTTTCATGCCCTTATAATTGCCCTTATTTAAGTTTAAAATACTAGTCTTGGACCCATTCTTCTCTCCCTCACACGGAATGTAAAATTCAATCATATTATGATCGCTGCTGCCTTGGGGTGCCTTCACTATGAGGTTATTATTTAATCCTATCTCATTGCACAATACCAGGTCTAATAATGCCTGCTCTCTGGTTGGCTCCAGAACGTGCTGTTCTAAGAAACTATCCCGAAAACATTCTATGAGCTCCTCATCTAGGCTACCTTTGCCCATCTGATTTTTCCAGTCTTTATGTAGCTTCAAATCCCCATGATTATTGCTGTGCCTTTCTGACAAACACCCATTATTTCTTCCTTTATACCCTGTCCTACCATATGTTTACTGTTAGGGGGCTTGTACACCACTCCCACAAGTGGTATCTTGCCTTTATTTATTTCTCATCTCAACCCAAACCACTTCTACATCCTGGTTTCCTGAACCTAGGTCATCCCTCTGCATTGTACGAATACCATTGTTAATTAACAGAGCCACCCCTCCACATTTTCCTAGCTTCCTGTCCTTCCTAAATGTTATGTACCCTTCAATATTCAGGTTCCAATCTATGTCATCCTGCAGCCATGTCTCTGTAATGGCTTTCAGATCATATTTATTTCTATTTGCGCTATCAGTTCACCTGTTTTGTTTCGAATGCTACGTGCATTCAGATACTGAGCCTTTAGTTTTGTCCTTTTATTATTTTTGTAACCTCTAGCCTTGTCTGCTGAATTACTCTTAGATTTATACTAACTGTCCCTTCCAGTCACGGTCTCTTTATCTTTTCCCATATTAATACCTTTCTCTCTTGCTTTGTCTCTACTCTTTGATTTACCACATCTTTCCAAATTTGATCCCTTGCCCCCACTATTTAGTTTAAAACCCTCTCTACTTCCTGAGTTAGCAGTGCTCACTAGAACACTGGTCCCAGCATGGTTCAGGTATAGACCATCCCAATGGTGCAGACCCCACTTTCCCCAGTACTGGTGCCAGTGCCCCATGAACCGGAACCCATTGCAACCACACCAGTCTTTAAGCCACACATTAATTTTTCTAATCTTATTTTCCCTACTCCAATGTGCACGTAGCTCAGGTAATAATCCAGGGATTGTTACCTTTGAGGTTTTGATTTGTAATTTGGTGCCTAGCTCCTCATATGACTATGCAGAACCTCTTTCCTTGTCCTGCCTATGTTGTTGGTACCTACATGGACAACAATGACTGGATCTTCCCCCTTCCACTGTAACTTCCTCTCCAGCCCTGAGCAGATGTCCCAAACCCTGGCACCAAGCAGGCAACACAGCTGTCTGGACTCTCGCTCTTTGCTGTGGAGAACAGTGTCAATCCCCCTAACTATACTGCCCCCTAATTCCACTACTTTCATTCCACTAATCCCACATACTGCAGCTGCAACACATCACCTGTCCTACCAACTATTTTGTGTTAATTTAATTAAATTTCTTAATTAATTTATAGTTCCCCTCCTCACCGAACTCCCTCACTTACCACACTCCCAACTTCAGACTCTGTGCCCTCCAGCAGCACTCAATGCAGACAAACAGCACTGAGAGTCCCCTGACCTTATATTATCTGAAAACAATGATGTGTCACCTTTGCTAGAGCTCAGAAATCAGTTTAAGCTAGCTACCTAATTAACTAGCTACAGCTACTCTCAGAGAGCTTGTATACCCCTGTTTAAAACAGAAAGAAATTTAACTTGCCTCTAAACTTAAACAATAATTTCAGTTAATTGCTAAATGTAAACAAAGCAAAAACTAGACTTTAGAGAGATTAATTAATCCTTAAAATCCCCTCATTTACCAAACTCCCTGCTTCACACTCTGTGCCCTCCAGCAGAACTCAGTGCAGACAAGCAGCACAGAGTAGGGAGGTTATGCTGGAACTGTATAAAACACTAGTTAGGCCACAGCTAGAGTACAGCATACAGTTCTGGTCATGGCATTACAGGAAAGATGTGATCACACTTGATATGGAAATGTTGCCAGGATTGGAGATTTTTGGCTATAAGAAAAGATTAGCGAGGCTGGGGTTGTTTTCTTTGGAAAAGAGGAGGCTGAGGGAAGATTTAGTTGAGGTGTATAAAATTATGAGGGGTTTGGATAGAGTGGACCTATTTCCCTCAGCAGAGAGGCCAGTTACCGGGGGGTGGAATTTAAAGTAATTGGTAGAAGGATTAGAGGGGAGTAGAGGAGAAATTAATTCACCCAGTGGTGACGGGGATCTGGAACTCGCTGCCTGAAAGGGTGGTAGAGGCAGAAACTCCTCATCATATTTAAAAAGTACTTGCATGTGCACCTGAGGTGTTGTAACTTACTGGACCAAGAGCTGGAATGGGGGATTAGGCTGAACAGCTCATTCCCAGCTGGCACAGACACAATGAGACAAATGGCCTCTTTCTGACCATCAATTTTTCAGGACAGTACAAGTTAGATTTTTTCTTACTCATTCACAGGTCCTGGGCGTCGCTGGCAAGGACAGTTTTTATTGCCCATCCCTAATTGCCCTTGAGAGGGTGGTAGTGAGCTGCCTTCTTAGACCACTGCAGTCTATGTGCTGAACATACTCCCACAGTGTTGTTAGGAAGGCAGTGCCAGGATTTTGACCCAGTGACGATGAAGGAACAGTGATATAGTTCCAAGTCAGGATGATTGTGTTCCATGTGCCGACAATTTGGAAGGTGCTGTTTATGGAGACCTGGTGCTTGGCTGCAGTGTATCTTGTAGATGGTACACACTGCTGCCACTGTGTGTCGGTGGTGGAGGTAGTGAATGTTTGTGGATGGGGTGCCAATCAAGCGGGCTGTTTTGTCCTGGACGGTGTCGAGCTTCTTGATTGTTGTTGGAGCTGCACCAATCCAGGCAAGTAGAGAGTGTTCCATCACACTCCTGACTTGTACCTTGTAGAATGTGGACAGGCTTTGGGGAGTCAGGAGGTGAGTTACTCGCTGCAGAGTAGCCAGCTTCTGACTTGCTCTTGTAGCCACGGTATTTATATGGCTACTCCAGTTCAGTTTCTGGTCAATGAGGAACCCCCTCCCCCACCCCGGAAGGTGATGGTGGGGGATTCTGGGATGGTAATACTGTTAAATGTCAAGTGAAGGTGGTTAGATACTCTCCTGTTGGAATTGGCCACTGCCTGGCACTTGTGTGGCATGAATGTTACTTGCCACTTATCAGCCCAAACCTGAACATTATCTAAGTCTTGCCGTGGGCATGGACCGCTTCAGTATCTGAGGAGTCATGAATGGTGCTGAATATTTTGCAATCATCAGCGAACATCCCCACTTCTGACCTTATGATGGAGGGAAGGTCATTGATGAAGCAGCTGAAGATGGTTGAGCCTGAGGAACTCCTGTAGCAATGTCCTGGGACTGAGATGATTGACCTCCAACAACCACAACTATTTTCCTTTGTGCTAGGTATAGCTCCAACCTGTGGAGAGCTTTCCTCCCCAACCAATCCCCATTGACTTCAATTTTATAATGGTTCCTTGATACCATACTTGGTCAAAAGCTGCCTTGATGTTAAGGGCAATGATACTCACCTCAGAGTAAAGCTCCCTCTGCACTGTTACCATCAAACACTCTCAGGGTAGGTACACTTTTATATTCCAACTTCTTTCCTGAAGGTGCTGAATTTTGCTAGGGTACAGGTGCACGGACAGCAGCTGCTGTCTGGTACCCAGACCAACTGGCCATTTTTCATCCATTGACTTAGTGTTGCACAACTGTTCAATTATTGAGATGTCCCTGACAATCCAAACACATCCCTGGAGAGTTGTAACCAAGGAGAATGCTGAAGTGAAAGCAGTGGGGATCAGGGTACCTATGGAGGTTGTCACTGATGGGAAAGTGAGGTGAGTGGGACTCTGGTGAGGGCCTACACAAAATTCTACATGAGTTGAAGTGAGTGCCCAGATTCACCTTGTGGAACTGGAGAATAAAATAAGGGACGAATGAAAGAAATATCTGTAGAGATACTAGGGCTGCAAAAAGCTCTGAGTAATAGATCTACCCCAGCAAATATACCTGTTATGCTATTGAACCTCCTCTCCAATATCCTTCTTTTTAGTAAAGACTGACATGAAAGTACTTACTAAATACCTCAGTCATTTTTTGATTAATTCCAAGTTGTTAGTCCTCACCCTCGGGGTCCCCACTCTTAATAATTCTATACCTGTAAAATACTGTGTTCCTTTTGATTAGTTTTGACATTTTTTCCCACATACCCCTTTTTAACTTTCCTTATCCTGACCGTAACCTTTTATTTTCTCACATTCTCCCAAAGATACTTGAAAAATAAAAGGTAAAAGGGAGGGAAGAACTTAAAACAATCACAATCACAAAGGAAAAGATACTGGGAAAACTATTAGAGCTGAAGGCTGACAAGTTCCAGGACCTGATGACCTGCATTCTAGGGTCTTAAAAGAAGTGGCTGCAGAGATAGTAGATGCATTGGTTGTGATCTTCCAAAATTCCCTAGATTCTGGAAAGGACCCAGCAGATTGGAAAAGAGCTAATGTAACACCTCTATTCACAAAAAAAGGGAGACAGAAAGCCTAATTGGCCTGTTGTTTCGTGCTAACATCTGTCATAGAGAAAATGCTAGAATCCATTATTAAGTAGGTTATAACAGGACATTTAGAAAATCATAATGCGATCAGGCAGAGTCAACATGGTTTTGTGAAAGGGAAATCGTGTTTGACTAATTTATTAAAGTTCTTTGAGGAAGTAACAAGCAACATGGATAAAGGGGAACCTGTAGATGTAGAATACTTGGATTTCCAAAAGGCATTTGATAAGGTGCCACAACGAAGATTACTACACAAAATAAAATCTCATTGTGTAGGGGGTAACATATTAGCATGGATAGAGGATTTGTTAGCTAACAGGAAGCAGAGAGTAGGAATAAATGGGTCATTTTCAGGTTGGCAGGATATGACTAGTAGAGTGCAATAGGGATCAGTGCTGAGGCCTCAACTATTTACAATCTATAGCAATGACTTGCTAAATTTGCAGATGACACAAAGATAGGTAGGAAGGTAAGTTGTCAAGACGACAAAGTCTCGACAAAAGGATATAGACAGATTAAGCGAGTGGGCCAAAATTTGGCAGTTGGAGTACAATGAGAAAATGTGAACTTGTCCACTTTGTCAGAAAGAATTGAAAAGCAGAATATTATTTAAATAGAGAGAGACTGCAGAACTCTGCGGTACAGAGAGTTCTGGGTGTCTTGGTACATGAATCACAAAAAGTTAGTATACAGGTAGCAAGTGATTAGGAAGGCAAATGGAATGTTGACATTTATTGCAGGGAGAATATAAAACTAGGTAAGTTTTGCTACAGTTGTACAGAGGCTTAATTATACCACATCTGGAGTATAGTGTACAGTTTTGGTCTCCTTACTTAAAGGATAAAATTGCATTGGAAGCAGTTCAGAGAAGGTTCACTCGACTGATTCCTGGGTTGAAGGAGTTATGAGGAAAGGTTGAGCATATACCCATTGGAATTTAGAAGAATAAGAGGTGATCTTATTGAAACACATAAGATCCCAAGGGGACTTGACAGGGTGGATGTGGAAAGGGTGTTTCCACTTATGGGCGAGGCTAGAACTAGGGGTCATTGTTTAAAAATAAGGGGCCTCCCATTTAAGACAGAGATGAGGAGAATTTTTTTTTCTCTCAGCGGGTTGTTAATCTGTGGAATTCTCCTCCCCAGACAGCAGTGGAGATGAGGCCATTGAATATATTCAAGGCTGAGCTAGATAGAGTTTTGATAAGTGTTATGTGGGGGGTGGGCAGACAGGAAAGTCAGGTTGAGGCCACATTCAGATCAACCATGATCTTATATATGGGGAGGTGGTGATATAGGCTGGTGGGATTTAAATTCAATTAATAAATCAATAATGTATTAATAAATATATAAATAAAAGCCCATAATTAATAAATTAGTATTAAAAAAAGTCCTTTAGGGAAGGAAATCTGCAACCTAGTCTGTCCTATGTGTGTCTCCCTTGGACGGGGTGAGCTACATCCCAGAGTGTTGAAGGTGGCGTCTTGATTGAAACATATAAGATCCTGAGGGGTCTTGACAGGGTGGATGTGGAAAGGATGTTTCCCCCTTTGGGAGAATCTAGAACTAGGGGTCACTGTTTAAAAATAAGGGGTCACCCATTTAAGACAGAGATGAGGAGAAACTTTCTCTCTGAGGGTTGTGAGTCTTTGCTTCTACCGCCTTTTGAAGAAGAGAATTCCAGAGTCTTTGAATATTTTTAAGGCAGAGGTAGATAGATTCTTGATGAGCAAGGGGGTGAAAGGTTATCGGGAGTAGGCGGGAAAGTGAAATTGAGGTTACAATCAGATCAGACATGATCTTATTCTGTGGCGGAGCAGGCTCGAGGGGCCGAATGGCCTACTCCTGCTCCTAATTCGTATGTTGGTATGTTATCAAATGCAGGGCAGGCCCAAGGATTGAATGGCCTACTCCTACTGCTAGCTACAAACATACATACGAACTTAGGAATTAGGAGCAGAAGTAGGCCATTCGGCCCCTCTAGCCCGTTCCGCCATTCAATAAGATCATGGCTGATCTGTTTCTGTCTCTAATTTCACACTCCCATCTACCCCCGATAATCTTTGATTCCCTTGCCTAACAAGAATCTATCTATCCCCGCCTTAAAAATATTCAATGACCCCGCCCCCAGCACCTTCTGAGGTAGAGAGTTCCAAAGTCGCACAACACTCAAAGAAAATTTCTCATCTCTGTCCTAAAAGGGCAACCCCTAATTTTAAAACCGTGCCCCCTAGTTCTGGACTCACCCACAAGAGGAAACATCCTTTCCATATCCACCTTGTCAAGACCGTTCATGATCTTATAAACTTCAGTCAAATCTCCCCTCACTCTTCTAAACTCCAGTGAACACAAGCCCAGTCTGTCCAACCTTTCCTCATAAGACAACCCACTCATTCCAGATATCAATCTAGTAAACCTCCTCTGAACCACCTCCAACGCACTTACAGAATCACAGAATTGTTACAGCATGGAAGGAGACCATTCGGCCCATCGTGTCTGCACTGGCTCTCTGAAAGAGCAATTCCCTCAGTTCCATTCCCCTGCCTTCTCCCCATAACCCTGCACATTCCTCTTTTTCATATAACTATCTAATTCCCTTTTGAATGCTTCAATTGAACCTGCCTCCACCACGTTCTCAGGCAGCGCATTCTAGACCTTAACCACTCGCTGCGTGAAAAAGTTTTTCCTCATGTCACTTTTGCTTCTTTAACCAAATACTTTAAATCTGTGCCCTCTTGTTCTCGATCCTTTCACGAGTGGGAACAGTTTCTCTCTATCTACTCTGCCCAGACCCCTCATGATTTTGAATACCTCTATCAAATCACCTCTCAGCCTTCTCTTCTCCAAGGAAAACAGTACTAACTTCTCCAATCTATCTACATAACTGAAATTCCTCACCCCTGAACCATTCTCCTGAATCTTTTAGAACTATAGAAAAATTATGGCACAGAGGAGGCCATTCAGCCCATCATGTCCATGCTGGCCGAAAAAAACTAGCTGCCCAATCTAATCCCATCTTCCAGCACCTGGTCCATAGCCTTGCCGGTTACAGCACTTCAGGTGCAAGTCCAGGTACCTTTTAAATGAGTTGAGGGTTTCTGCCTCCACCACCGATCCGGGCAGTGAATTCCAGACACCCACCACCCTCTGGGTGAAAAAGTTTTTCCTCATGTCCCCTCTAATCCTTCCACCAATCACCTTAAATCTGTGCTGCCTGGTAATTGACCTCTCTGCTAAGGGAAATAGGTCCTTCCTGTCTACTCTATTTTGGCCCCTCATAATTTTGTACACCTCAATTAAGTCACCCCTCAGCCTCCGCTGTTCTAAGTAAAACAACCCTAGCCGATCCAATCTTTCATCATAGCTGCAACTTTCCAGCCCTGGCAACATTCTCGTAAATCTCCTCTGTACTCTCTCTCCAGAGCAATTATGTCCTTTCTGTAAAGTGGTGACCAGAACTGTACACAATACTCCAGCTGTGACCTAACCAGCGTTTTATACAGTCTCAGCATTACATCCCTGCTTTTGTATTCTATACCTCAGCCAATAAAGGAAAGCATTCCATATGCCTTCTTCACCACTCGATCTACCTGTCCTGCCACCTTCACGGACCTGTGGACATGCACTCCAAGGTCTCTCACTTCTTCTACCCCTTTCAATATCCTCCCATTTATTGTATATTCCCTCGCTTTATTTGTCCTCCCAAATGCATTACCTCACACTTCTCTGGATTGAATTCCATTTCCCACTTTTCCGCCCACTCAACCAAACCATTGATATCATTCTGGAGTCTACAGCTATCCTCTTCACTATCAACTACACGACCAATTTTTGTGTCATCAGCAAATTTCCCAATCATATCTCCCACATTTAAGTCCAAATCATTAATATATACCACAAACAGCAAAGGACCCAACACTGAGCCCTGTGGAACACCACTGGAAACAGCTTTCCATTCACAAAAACATCCATCGACCATTACCCTTTGTTTCCTGTCCCTGAGCCAATTTTGGATCCAACCTGTCATATTGCTCTGTATCCCATGGGCTTTCATTTTACTGACCAGTCTGTCATGTGGGACCTTGTCAAATACCTTACTAAAATCCATGTGGACCACATCCACTGCACTATCCTCATCAATCCTCCTTGTTACTTCCTCAAAAACCCAATCAAGTTAGTGAGACATGACCTTCCCTTAACAAATCCATGCTGACTATCCCTGATTAATCCATGCCTTTCTAAGTGGCAGTTTATCCCGTCCCTCAGAATTGATGCTAACAATTTACCCACCTCTGAGGTCAGACTGACTGCCATATAATTATTTGGCCTATCCCTTGCACCCTTTAAACAATGGTACAACGTTCACAGACCTTCAATCGTCTGGTACCTCTCCTGTATCTAGTGAGGATTTGAAGATGATCCTCAGAGCATCCGCTATTTCCTCCCTGGCTTCCTTTAACAACCTGGGATACAATCCATCTGCCCCTGGTGGTTTATCTACTTTCAAGGATGTCAGACCCTCCAGTACTTTCTCTCTCATTATGCTTATCGTATCTAATACTTCACACTCCTCTTTTACTACAATGTCTACATCATCCCTCTCCTTTGTGATGACAGAGACAAAAAAACTTCTGCATCCAAGTGTAAGTTCCCCTGTACATCTCTGATAGGCCCTACCTTTCATTAGTTATCCTCTTTCTCAATGTACTGATAAAACATCTTCAGGTTTTCCTTGATTTTACCTGCCAATAATTTTTCATGTCCTCTCTTTGCTTTTCTAATTTCCTTTTTTACTTCACCCCTGCACTTTCTATACTCCTCTAGGCTTTCTAAAGTATTAAGATTTTTGTGATCGTCATAAGCTTTCTTTTTCTGCTTTAACTTACTCTGTAAGCTTCTAGATAACCAGGGGCTCTAGATTTGGCCGTACCACCCTTTCTCTTTGTGGGGACATGTCTACACTGTGCCTGTAGTATCTCACTTTTGAATGCCTCCCACTGATTTTCCTTCAAGTAGCTGTATCCAGTTCACTTCCGCCAGGTCACCTCTCAGTTTCGCAAAATTTGACTTGCCCCAATTTAGAACTTTTACTCCTGTTTTATCTTTGTCCTTTTCCATGATTATGCTAAAACTAACTGTATTATGGTCACTATCTCCAAAATGGTCACCCACTGTTACTTCATCCACTTGCTCAGCTTCATTTCCGAAATCTAGAATTGCACCCCCTCTCGTTGGGCTTGTTACGTGCTGGCTAAAAAAGTTCTCTTGAATGCAGTTCAAGAATTTTGTCCCCTCTGTGCCCTTCACACTGTTTGTATCCCAGTTGATATTGGGGTAGTTGAAATCCCCAACTATTATTGCCCGATAGTTTTTTGCACTCAGAAATTTGCCTACATATTTGTTCTTCTATCTCCCTCTCACTATTTGGGGTCTATAGTACACTCCTAGTAGTGTGGCTGCCCCTTTTTTATTTCTCAGCTCAACCCATATGGCCTTGTTTGATGATTCATTTCGCAGATCATCCCTCCTCAAAACTGTTATTGATTCCTTAACTAATAATGCTACACCCCCTCCTTTTTTATCTCCCTCTCTATCCTGCCTGAAAACTCTATATCCAGGGATGTTGAGCTGCCATTCTTGCCCCTCTTTAAGCCAAGTTTCCACTGTAGCAATTATATTGTGCTGTCATGTGTCTATCTGTGCCCTCAGCTCATTGGCTTTATTTACTATATTCCTTGTATTTAAATAAATACCCTTTAACACTGTCAAATTCCTGTGCTGCACACTTTTTAATCTTTGCTTCTTCTGTCTTTCAGAGCCACTCGGTAATTTTCTGCCTCATGTTCCCTGCCCTGAAATTGTCCTATCTAAGACTGTGCTCAGGTTCCCATCCCCCTGCAAAACTAGTTTAAATCATCCCCAACAGCACTAGCAAACCTACCTGCAAGGATATTTGTCCCAGTCCTGTTCAGGTGCAGACCGTCCGACTTGCACAGGTCCCACCTTCCCCAGAACTGGTCCCAATGCCCCAGAAATCTGAAGCCCTCCCTCCTGCACCATCTCTCCAGCCACGCATTCATCCGGTGGATTTTCCTATTTCTATAGTCACTAGCAGGTGGCCTTGGGAGTAATCTAGAGATTACTACCTTTGAGGTCCTGCTTGCTAATCTCGTTCCTAACTTCCTAAACTCAGCCTGCAGGACCTCATTCCTTTTTCTTCCTTTGTCGTTGGTACCAATGTGGACCACGACCTCTGTCTGTGCACCCTCACCCTCCAGAATGCCCTGTAGCCGCTTGGTGATATCCATGACCCTTCCACCAGGGAGGCAACATACCATTCTGGAATCACATCTGCGACCACAGAAACGCCTATCTGTTCCCCTAACTATAGAATCCCCCATCACTATTGCTCTCCTCTCCTTTCTCCTCCCTCCCTTCACAGCTGAGCCACCCATGGTGCTCTGGTTATGAGTCTCGCTGCAGTCTCCAGAGGAACCCTCTCCCATCGGTACTCAGAACTGAATACCGGTTAGAAAGTGGGATGCTCTCCGGGGACTCCTGCAATACCTACCTTGACCTTCTTGTCTGTCTGGCAGCCACCCAGTCCCTCTCTGCCTGTGCTCTCTTAAGCTCTGGGGTGACTACCTCCTGAAACGTGCTATCCACATAGTTCTCTGCCTCTCAGATGCACCACAGTGACTCCAGCCGCTGCTCGAGTTCCGAAACCCGCAGCTCAAGCTTCTGCAGCCGGTGACACTTCCTGCAGATGTGTTTGTGAAGGAGACATGGTGCATCCACAACTTCCCACATACCACAGGAGGCACATTCTGCTTGGCCAAGCTGCCCTGCCATTACTTAGCTTTACAAACTAATTATTGCTAATGTAATAAGTGGAATAACCTACCAGTTATTTGCCAATCAGCTTCTTCCCCTGTCCCATTTTCTGTACTCTCTCCAATGCCCTCACGTTTTTCCTAAAGTGCGGTTCCCAGAACTGGACGCAATACTCCAGCTGAGGCCGAACTTGTACATGACACAAGTTCAACATAACTTCCTTGCTCTTGTACTCTCTGCCCCTATTAATAAAGCCCAGGATACTGTATGCTTTATTAACTGCTCTCTCAACCTGTCCTCCCACCTTCAATGACTTATGTACATATACACCCAGGTCCCTCTGCTCCTGCACCCACTTTAGAATTGTACCCTTTAGTTTATATTGTCTCCATGCTCTTCCTACCAAAATGGATCACTGCATTTCTTTGCATTAATCTTCATCTGCCACCTGTCTGCCCATTCCACCAACTTGTCTATGTCCTTTTGAAGTTCTGCACTCTTCTCCTCACAGCTCACAATGCTTCCAAGTTTTGTATCATCTGCAAACTTTGAAATTGTGCCCTGTACACCAAGGTCAAGCTCATTAATATATATCAGGAAAAGCAAGGGTCCCAACACTGATCCCTGGGGAACTCCACTACAAACCTTCCTCCAGCCCGAAAAACATCCATTAACCACTACTCTTTGCTTCCTGTCACTCAGCCACTTTCATATCCATGTTGCTACCGTCCCTTTTATTCCACGAGCTACAAGTTTGCTCACAAGTCTGTTGTGTGACACTGTATCAAATTCCTTTTGAAATTCCATGTACACCACATCAACAGCATTGCCCTCATCAACCCTCTCTGTTACCTCCTCAAAAGTCCCCAGCAAGTTAGTTAAACATGATTTTCCCTTAAGAAATCCCTGCTGGCTTTCCTTAATTAACTCACATTTGTCCATGTGACTATTGATTTTGTCCTGAATTATTTTTCCAGAAGTTTTCCCACCACCGAAGTTAAACTGACTGGCCTATAGTTGCTGGGCTTATCTTTACACCTTTTTTGAACAAGGGTGTAACGTTTGCAATTCTCCAGTCCTCTGGCACCACCTTCAAGTCTAAGGAAAACTGAAAAAATTATGGCCAGTGCCTTCACGATTGCCACCCTCACTTCCCTCAGTATCCTTGGTTGCATTTCATCTGGTCCTGGTGCTTTATCCACTTTAAGTACAGACAGCCTATCTAATACTTCCTCTTTATCAATTTTAAACCCCTCGAGTGTCTGACTTACCTCCTCTTTCAACATTGCCTGGGTTGCATCTTCTTCCTTGGTAAAGACAGATGCAAAGTATTCATTTAATACCTCAGCTATGCCCTCTGCCTCCATCTGTAAATCCCCTTTCTGGTCCCTAATCGACCCCACTCCTCCTTTTACCACCTTTTACTATTTATATGTCTATAGAAAACTTTGGGATTTCCTTTAATTCTAGCTGCCATCTCTTTTCATGCTCTCTCTCTTTGCTTTTTCACTTCCCCTCTGGACCTTCTATATTCAGCCTGGTTCTCAATAGTATTTTCTACCTGGCATCTGTCATAAGCACACTTTTTCTTGTTTATCTTACATCGTTCCTTAAATAAGGAGACCAAAACTGCACACAGTATTCGAGATGTGGTCTCACCAATGCCCTGAATAACTGAAGCATAACATCCTTACTTTTATCTTCGATTCCCAATTCATACGTATGTTAATTTTTTGATTTTATAAGCCCCCTTCTTTCACTTTAATTCATTCCTAGCTTGTTAATTCATGACATCCAAAAGTAGCAGTTTCCTTTGTAAGAATATACTTAAGTACCTTTGATTTTTTTTTTAATGTCCTCCTACTATTGTTCCACAGTCCTGTGTATAAATGCATCCTTCCATCTCGCTCTGCTAGCTTGCTCACCTATTCTGTAGAAAGGGCTTTAAACAAAATAGTGGGGGGCGGGGGAGTGGAAGGGTTCAGTTGCATGGAAAAACAGGAAGTTAAAGCAGAAGGTAAGAGTGCAGGTTTGTGGTGAGGCTGATTGTTACCAAACTGCAAGAAGTTTACTGGTTAAACCAGAAGAGAGAAATAATAAACAGGTGAATAAAGCATCAGTGCTGAGGGACAGGTTAGGGGGTATAGCCCAAATAAGAGTTCTATATACAAATGCAGAGAGTGTAAGGAATAAACTAGATGAGCTGCAGGCACAAATTCAAATGGAAGATTATGATGTGGTGGCCATTGCGGAGACGTGGCTGCAGGATGGTCGGGACTGGGAACTAAATATACCTGGTTATAAAGTTAACAGGAGGGACAGGGAAAATGGCAGAGGGGGTGGAGTAGCCTTACTGATTAGAAATAATATCACCTCATTGGTGAGGGAGGATATAATGAGGGGAAAGCATCCGGTGGAGATCTTATGGGTGGAATTGAGGAACAGAAAAGGGTCTAAAACTGTTATAGGTGTTGTGTATAGACCCCCTGGTAGCATTTCTGAGGTATTAGATTGTATAAATGCACAAATTAGGCAAGTGTGTAACAAAGGCAGAGTAGTATTAATGGGGGATTTTAACTTACACATAGATTGGGAGAGGCAGATTAGCACCCGTCAGAAAGGTAGTGAATTTCTGGAATGTGTCCGGGATAGTTTCCTACAGCAATATGTCCTAGATGTAACAAGGGGACAGGCAATATTAGATTTAGTTATGAGTAATGAGCCAAATTTAATTAGTAGCCTAACTGTGCATGAACATTTATCAAATAGTGATCACAACATGATCGAATTCAAGGTAGCGTTTGAAAGTGAAAAGCACGAATCAGCTACTAGAATTTTAGTCTTGGGTCAGGCTGACTTTACTGGGATGAGACAGAGACTGTCCACAGTAAACTGGGTAGATCTGTTACAAAAACAAGAAATGCTGGATTCACTCAGCAGGTCTGGCAGCATCTGTGGAAAGAGAAGCAGAGTTAACGTTTCGGGTCAGTGACCCTTCTTCGGAACTGACAAATATTAGAAAAGTCACAGATTATAAACAAGTGAGGTGGGGGTTGGGCAAGAGATAACAAAGGAGTAGATCTGTTAATGGGTTAAACGACTGAAGAACAGTGGAGAATATTTAAAGAAACATTTAACAAAATACAGAGCGAGTATATACCCGAGAGGAAAAAGCTCCACTTCACAGAAAACACAGCCCTGGACAACTAAAGAGATTAGGGATAGCATAAAACTCAAAGGGCTTACAAAAATGGAAAACACAGCACAGATCCGGCCGAATGGGATCGATACAAAGACCAGCAAAGGGTCACAAAGCAGGTTATAAGAGCTACTAAAAGAGATTATGAAAAGAAACTTGCAAGGGACATCAAAATCAATAAGAGGAAATTTTATAGTTACATAAAAGGAAAGCAGGTGGTCAAGAGCAATGTCGGCCCACTAAAAACTGAAAATGGAGATATTGTCATTGATAATGGGGAAACGGCAGACATGTTGAATAATTACTTTGCCTCAGTATTTACAGTTGAAAAGGAGGATAACTTGCCGGAAGTCCCGAAAATATTAATAGCCGATCGGGGACAGGGACTTAACACAATGAACATAAGTCAAACATCAGTAACAAGGAAATTAATGGAACTAAAGAGTGAAAAATTCCCAGGACCTGATGGTTTCCATCCGAGGGTGTTAAAGGAAGTAGGGGAGCACATTGTAGATGCCCTAACTATAGTCTTTCAGAGTTCCCTAGATTCAGGAGTGGTCCCTCTGGATTGGAAAGTTGCATGTCACTCCACTTTTTAAGAAGGGTGAAGGGGGGAACCAAGGAAATTACAGACCAGTTAGCCTGACATCTGTGGTGGGCAAGTTGCTGGAGTCTATAATCAAGGATAGGGTGACTGAACACCTAGAAAAATTTCAGTTAATCAGGGACAGCCAGCATGGATTCGGGAAGATCATGCCTGACAAATCTCATTGAATTTTTTGAAGGGTATCTAAGGTAGTGGACAGGGGAATGTCTATGGATGTTATTTATATGGACTTCCAGAAGGCATTTGATAAAGTCCCACATAAGAGACTGTTAACTCCATGGGCTTCTACCTTAGTTGAGGGCAAATTATTGACATGGTTAGGAAGTTGGTTGAGTGGTAGGCGACAGAGAGTGGGGATAATGGGTAAGTACTCCGATTGGCAGGATGTGACTAGTGGTGTCCCGCAGGGATCTGTGTTGGGGCCTCAATTATTCACATTATTCATTAACGACTTGGATGATGGCAGAGTAAATCATATATCCAAATTTTCTGATGATACAAAGTTAGGCGGCATTGTAGACAGTCTAGATGATAGCATAAAATTGCAGAGATATTGACAGACTAGGTGAGTGGGCAAAACTGTGGCAGGTGGATTTCAATACGGGAAAGTGTGAGATTATCCATTTTGGACCAAAAAAGGATAGAGCAGGGTACTTTCAAAATGGGAAGAGGTTAAGTACAGTGGATGTCCAATGAGACTTGGGGGTTCAGGTGCATAGATCTTTAAAATGCCACGAGCAAGTGCAGAAAATAATCAAAGAGGCTAATGGAATGCTAGCCTTCATATCTAGAGGATTGGAGTATAAAGACAGAGGTTATACTGCAGCTGTACAAAACCCTGGTTAGACCACACTTGGAGTACTGTGAGCAGTTCTGGGCACCACACCTTAGGAAGGATATATTGGCCTTGGAGGGAGTGCAACGTAGGTTTACAAGAATGATACCTGGACTACAGGAGTTAAGTTACGAGGAGAGATTGCACAAATTAGGCCTGTTTTTGCGAGAATTTAGAAGGTTATGGGGTGATCTGATCGAAGTTTTCAAGATATTAACAGGAAAAGACAAGCTAGATAAAGATAAACTATTTCCACTGGTTGGAGATTCTAAAACTAGGGGGCATAGTCTAAAAATTAGGAGCAGACCGTTCAGGAGAGATGTTTGGAAGCACTTCTTCACGCAAAGGGTGGTAGAGGTTTGGAACTCTCTCCCACAAACAGCAGCTGAAGCTAGAACAGTTGTTAATTTTAAATCTGAGAAAGATAGATTTCTGTTAAGCAAAGAATTTAAGGGATATGGGCCAAAGGCAGGTATATGGAGTTAGGCCGCGGATCAGCCACGATCTCATTGAATGACGGGACAGGCTCGAGGGGCTAAATGGCCAACTCCTACGTTCCCTTCTTCCTCAGACTAAACCAGTTTTCTTGTAGCTCCACCTACTCAGTTTATTTGCTCAGATTCTCCCTCCTTTTCTTTAGTGCAATATATTGCACCTTTGTCCATCCTGGTTTTTAAGTCCCTCCATGCATTGCCCTTTCCTACCTCTATAACTTTCTCCAGCTCTACAAATCTCCAACTTCCCTGCACTATTTCAATTCTGATCTTATGTATATCCCCAACTTCCTTTGCTCCACCATTGGCAGCTGTAGCCTCAGTTGTCTCAGCCTCAAGCTCTAGAATTCCCTCCCTAAACCTCACTGCTCCTTTAGGTGAGGAGCAACTTACCAATTTGGCCAAGGTTTTGGGCACCTGCGTCACCACCACCTTCTCGACAGCATTTAGAATGGGCAATAAATGCTGACCTACCCAGTGACACCTACATCCCATGAAAGAACTTAAAACTCACATGGGTCAAGTCAAATTTTGTCTGATAATGGTCCTGTGATGCATCTTGGAACATTATGTTAAAGGTGCTATCTAAATGGAAGTTATTGTTGAAACAGAAGCTCTGATTTTGTTTTAACTTCTTGAACTAGGTCAAAGGTTACAGTGCTGGACACCAGCTTCCTAGAGTCATCTCATCTCAGCAGACATTCCAAGACAGGCACTTGCTGAAACTAGGGAGATAACCCCCTCATACCAAGCAGGGACATACCTCATTCAGAACGCCCCTCAGACCCACAGCAAACAAAGGACACAGAATTTTTTATTTAACTTTTAATTATGAAGTTTCAGGAAAACAAATAGAATGCATGACTGGGACCATCTAAACAAAAGGAACAGATTTGGCACAAAACACTTGATTCAAAAAAAAACATTAGGAAGTTGGAAACTAATAGAGCAAAGTGCTGAAGATAAGGAAGGGAACTATACATACCTCTTGGTTGGTTGGGTTTAAATGGAGAGAAAACGACAAAGAAAACAACAAGGCCAGGGAGGGACTGAATAATTCTAGTGTGAGCAACCTAGAAAGAGTTTGAACAGCCAGGGCTCAAGGTAACACTCACTGCCAGAGGGAACAGGAGAGGGCTTTACTCAGGGTTTAATCATGGGGTGCACAGAAGGATAACAAAATGGTGAAGGGGAGAGGATGGGATTTCTGAGGCTTAAGGATGTAGAAGGGGCTGGGATGAAATAGGGCAGAAAGATCCTGTGGGATGTAGAAAGGTTCTGTCTGTCTTATAAACTGCTCCCAATGTGGGGTGTGATCTGGGCTCACTAAGTGACAGTCACAGATAACAGAACCTGTTCCGTTCCTAGCCAGACAGTCCAGAATGCTAGCAGCCAAGGGTCTGATTGCTAAGGCAAGGCAATAATGAGATAGTGCATAGCCTTGGTGCATGGCCTGGATCATCCAGAGAATGGAGTCAACATCGTATGACCATTGAGATGAGAATGAAGTGTAAGTACCCAAATATTAGCAGCTGCCTAAAAGTCAGTGTTCAACACTCTCTTTCAAGAAGGACCATTCAGGGAGTGTAAGCGTATCACACATGTGCCGTGCACTCTGATAAGAGACCAGCCAGGGATATGCTCCATCTGATAGGGAAGTGGGTACTTAGTAATCAGATCATTCAGGTGGATGGCGAGAAATATGCTAAAGATTTACATTCATAATTTCACATAGAAAGTGTGCAATAGTCCATCAGGATATATATGTAAAGACACGACAGCATTGTCCCAGTACTCACTGAAACTACATGCTGCACATTGACACTAAGGAGCCAAAGCCCCTCTCACTTCCACAGGCATTCCGCTGCTTCAGGTGAGTAAGGATTAATGGAAGCCAAAAGTAATTATTGCTGCAGCAACAAGTAATGAGATGCATGTTAGTACTTGTGGATAAGTAAAAAGTTCTCAGTAGTACCTGGAGTTTAGCACTGTGATTTACACAGTTATAAACGATCATTCGGCATTGAATCAATAAGCAGTGTCTGCTGCCATGAGTCAAAACTCGTGTGAATATCAGCATTTAGTTGTTCTCCGGAACCCAGTTAGAACTGGCAGTGACAGAATGTAAACTTTATCCAAGGAGCTGATATTTTATAATCAATCCTTATCGCTACTGAGGACAGCTACAGTTTCTTCAACCAGAGTGCACCCTTGACCACACTGCTTTCTACACGTGGGCTTCAAATGCACAATAGGCCCAGCTCAATCCCTAAGATATAGACTGTAGGAGGCACAGCAGGGGGTGGGTGATGGAAATTTTGCAGACTTAAATCCAGGAGAAGGTCAGCAATATTCATTAATACTATGTCATCCCTTTCACTTAAGGTCTCCCTACAATACACAGCCTAACCAAGAGGGCAGCTGGAGAGCTGCCTCCAGTGCTTGGGCCAATGACAAACTTTGTTAAAATACCAGGAGACAGGAGAGTGAAGTCTGAATGAGATTAAGTTACTGTGATAATTTCCATCCCCCCATGCTCCATTCAAGGAAACCTCATGTCCAGGCCTGCCATTTATTCCCACCCCTCCCTCAGCGTGACCATCGTGGGTAACTGAGGGTGCAGAACTTCAGCCTCCTCAGGAAAGTGCAGTTTCACCCTGTGTTAACAGGGTGGCCATTTCATAATGTTCACTGTCACTCATTCAGTGATGGCACCAAGAATTGGTCAGATAGGGATGCTAGCAGCATGATGCAGTATATACAGTGCAGATGAATGGAGACAGTATTACTGGGGAGATAATTTCCCACTGCTCCAAAACACACAGTCCAGTCCAGTCACAATCAACCAGTAAAGCAAAAAGTACAAAAGTTGGGACAAGTCTCCTTGTCATCTCATCTAGTATTGACTCAGTCAGTAGTATAATGATTATTTCCCAGATTTCTTGCAGTATGCAGGGTAGTTAGCACAAGCTGTCTGCAGGTCTTTCAGAAAGGAAGGCACTCCAGTCTATGGAAAAACACAATTATGTTATCAATCTGAAACAAGTTTTCCAAAGTTTAAATGTGCAAAACAATGATCACAGCTCTGAACAACAGCCATTCCATGTTAAGGGAGGAGCAGAGAGTGATATCAGCCATAGTGCAGTCCCTCAATCTAGATCCACTCTAAGTGTGCAACTTGTAGGTGTTGATGTTCAAAAAGAGACTTGGGTGTGCTTGTACAAGTAACACAGGAAGTTAGCATGCAGGTACAGCAAGCGGCCTGTTGACCTTTATTGCAAGGGGATTGGAGTACAGGTATAAGGAAATCTTGCTACAACTGTACAGGGTTTTGGTGAGACCACATCTGGAATACTGTGTGCAGTTTTGGTCTCCACATTTAAGAAAGGATATACTTGTATTGGAGGCAGTGCAGTGAAGGTTCACTAGATTGGTCCCTGGGATGAGGGGGTTATCCTATGATGACAGGCTGAGTAAATTGGCCCTGTATTCTCTGGAGTTTAGAAGAGGCGATCTCATTGAAAGAAACAAGATTCTGAAGGGGTTGGATAGGGAGATTGTTTGTTTCTGCTGATCAGGAAATCAAGAACAGGGAAGTAAAGTCTCAGGATAAGGGGCTGATCATTTAGAACTGAGATGAGGAGAAATTACTTCACGCAGAGGGTTATGAATCTTTGGAATTCTCTACCCCAGAGGGTTGGATATGGGGAGCAGGCAGGGAAGTGGAATTGAATCCTCGGATCAGCCATGATCATATTGAATAGCGGAGCAGGCTCGATGGGCCATGTGGTCTACTCCTGCTCCTAATTCTTGTGTTACCACTCCTGAATGTACTCAGACTGGGATCAGGCTGTGCGCAGATTATCTCCCTCTTCTGCAAGCGCATGCTAAACACAGAGAATAGAAAAGCTAAAGAGGTACAGAACTAGTTTGTGTGTAATTTATAAACAGACCCATCTCATTGGCACCTGCCTCAAAGATGAGAGATTTAGTGTGTCTCCATGGCTACTGTCTTGAGTGCTCATTTCACTCCTTCCTGAACAAAATACATGAGACATCTGTCACATCAATGTGATAATTTTTAATCCACTGACTGGAGACCCAAATTTATTTATTTTTAAAAGAAATTAAAAAGGAACAGATAAAAGATGACTTTGCTAGCAGCTTAAGATGGCCACTTAATATGGAACACTGTATCCAACATTGCAAGGCCTATGAGGTGAGAAAGTGTCTGCCCTGTCCTAGCAAGAACCAAGACCTGGGAAATTTAAGGTAACTGCCTGTTCCCATAAGCAAGGCATCAAGGCTATTACCTGAACAATGGGACCCTGGTTGTGAGAAAGGGATCCCCAAACATGGGCTGTTTTAGTTGCAAAAAGAAATGCACTGTTAACTACTGTGCTTGAATCACTGGGTGACTGTTATGTGACAAGCCCCTCCATCTGTGCTTCAAGCTGGTGTTTCTCTGCAACAGGCTGAGACACATCTGGACTCTGACAAGTGCAGACCCAACTGGGAAAGTAACTTGTGAAGAGGACATAAGGAGGCTACGAAGGGATATAGATAGGTTAAGTGAGTGGGCAAAGATCTGGCAAATGGAGTATAATGTGTGAAAGTGTGAAATTGTCCACTTTGGCAGGAAGAATAAAAAAAGCATATTATCTAAATGGAGAGAGATTGCAGAGCTCTGAGATGCAGAGGGATCTGGGTGTCCTAGTGCATGAATCACAAAAGGTTAGTATGCAGGTACAGTACGAAATTAGGAAAGCTAATAGAATGTTATTATTTATCACGAGGGGAATTGAATACAAAAGTAGGGAGGTTATGCTTCAGTTATACAGGGTATTGGTGAGACCACATCTGGAGTACTGTGTACAGTACTGGTCTCCTTATTTAAGGAAGGATGTAAATGCGTTGGAGGCAGTTCAGAGAAGGTTTACTTGACTAATACCTGGAATGGGCGGGTCGTCTTATGAGGAAAGATTGGACAGGGTTGGGCTTGTATCCACTGGAGTTTAGAAGAGTAAAAGGCGACTTGATTGAAACATACAAGATCTTGAGAGGTCTTGACAGGGTGGATGTGGAAAGGACGTTTCCCCTTGTGGGAGAATCTAGAACTGGGGTCACTGTTTAAAAATAAGGGGTCGCCCATTTAAGACAGAGATGAGGAGAAATTTTTTCTCAGAGGGTCGTGAGTCTTTGGAACTCTCTTCATCAAAAGGCAGTGGAAGCAGAGTCTTTGAATATTTTTAAGGCAGAGGTAGATAGATTCTTGATAAGCAAGGGGGTGAAAGGTTATCGGGGGTAGGTGAAATGTGGAGTAATCAGTTCAGCCAAGAACTTACTGAATGGCAGAGCAGGCTTGAAGGGCCGAATGGCCTACTCCTGCTCCTGATTCGTATGTTTGCAGTCTATTTAAACACAGAACAGAGAGGAGACCGAACAAGGCTGCTCACAGCATTGAAAGGGATCCGCAGGGACAAACCAGAGTACACAACCCTACACAATGTGGATGCAGGAGACCCCTCCCATAAATCAAAATCCCTATCGCCTAGGTCCCAAGAAACTGACTCAGGTTCAGGAGGAAATTCAGTATATGCTGGAGCACCAACTGATTGAGCCCAGTCAGAGCAGTTGGAGTTCCCCACTGTGCTGGTGCCAAAGCCCAATGGCTCAACAAAGCTCTGCTTCGATTACAGAAAGAGCTGATTGCTACCAAATTCCCCGCCTGGAAGACTGTACAGATAGATGCATCTGGACTCTGACAAGTGCATTCTCCATTCTCTCTGTCTCCATTCCAGCTTGCAAGCTTCGATCCCTGCTTGACTACCGCTGCATACTCTGACTGCAACCAGAGACCCCTTGAAGGAAATCATCCACATCACCATCTCCAAGAGACCCACCAAATCAACAATCTATCTCCTCTAACCAAAAGCCTCAGGACCACCGGATTCAGCTGGAAGCCAGCCAAATCACCAAACTCCACAGACTGTATACCCCTTTTTTTCCTACGGACTCTAACGCAACCAATCTACCCTTCACCACTCTGTAACCTATTTGTGTGTGTGAACCTCGAGTGTGTGTCTGTGAAAGTTGAAGTGTAGTTATTATTTTACTTAGATCAGTTTAAGTACAATAAAGCTAACATCTTTCTTGGTTAAACTCAAGAAAACCTGTCTGATTGGTTCTTTTTATGATCATAGCACGTAAATAAACAAACACTCACTGAATTGGCCGGTACATCCAATATAAAAAAAATAATTAAAACCTGTTACGGTCAAACATGGAGAGGGACAAGAGGGAAGCCCTTGGACCCCTCCTTACCTGATCGTAACACCCTTTAATTACAATTTATTATTCCTGCTATTTTCTCTTGAAGGTACAGATTCTTCTTTCGTAATAGCTCAGTCACTCTCTATTTCTGTCAGGTCTGAGTCTAGATGGAGACTTCTGGTAAGCTATTCCACAATGTAGGTCACCACAGTCAGGTCTGGCCCAGGTCAGGTATCTCAGGATAGTAATCAGGAGACTGATTTCCCCCCCTTGAACACCTACTGCCACTCTGCTTGAGGTGAGCTACTTCTGTGAAGGAACAGACCTCCATTCTCTCCCCCATTCGACTGCACCACAGTTCCAGAAATAGGAGCTGGCCGAGGATTCTAACCCATGTTTAACATTCTCACACAAAAGCAGAAGATTCTTCAGCTCCGGCTACTGTTCCTTGTGCATAGTTATGAGCTGAAAACATTCATTCCTTACACAGCAACACACTTCTTATATATAAAGCCAGCATATCACTGTAAGAAAACATTCACTTACCTTTGCTGCCCAGTTAACAAGGAAGGTTGGGATCATACCCCCAGGGTTATCGAAATAATGCATAAACACTGAAAGAATAAAACACCAGGTATAAATCAGAATATATACCAATTCTTTTACAAACTATATTTATCAAGCAATTTAGAATGATAAAATGACTGACCAAATAGGCAAGGATCTTACAGAATTTGACTTGGAACTTTGCTGGGTTAAGGCAAGGAATGTCTGTGACCATCATCTCTAATTGCTTCCACCAATGCCACGGGTGACAGACCTGTCCCCACCAGTACTGTACCCCAGTGTTATACAGTAACAGACCTGTCCTCTCCAGTACTGTACCCGTTATACAGTGACAGACCTGTCCCCACCAGTACTGTACCCATGTTATACAGTGACAGACTTGTCCCCACCAGTACTGTACCCATGTTATACAGTAACAGACCTGTCCCCTCCAGCACTGTACCCATGTTATACAGTGACAGACCTGTCCCCTCCAGTACTGTACCCATGTTATACAGTGACAGACCTGTCCCCTCCAGTACTGTACACGTTATACAGTAACAGACCTGTCCCCTCCAGTACTGTACACGTTATACAGTAACAGACTTGTCCCCTCCAGTACTGTACCCATGTTATACAGTAACAGACCTGTCCCCACCAGTACTGTACCAGTGTTATACAGTGACAGACCTGTCCCCACCAGTACTGTATCCCAATGTTATACAGTGACAGACCTGTCCCCACCAGTACTGTACCCATGTTATACAGTGACAGACCTGTCCCCACCAGTACTGTATCCCAAATGTTACACAGTGACAGACCTGTCCCCACCAGTACTGTACCCATGTTATACAGTGACAGTCCTGTCCCCACCAGTACTGTACCCATGTTATACAGTAACAGACCTGTCCCCACCAGTACTGTACCAGTGTTATACAGTGACAGACCTGTCCCCACCAGTACTGTATCCCAATGTTATACAGTGACAGACCTGTCCCCACCAGTACTGTACCCATGTTATACAGTGACAGACCTGTCCCCACCAGTACTGTATCCCAAATGTTATAGTGACAGACCTGTCCCCACCAGTACTGTACCCATGTTATAGTGACAGACCTGTCCCCACCAGTACTATATCCCAATGTTATACAGTGACAGACCTGTCCACACCAGTACTGTACCCATGTTATACAGTAACAGACCTGTCCCCACCAGTACTGTACCCATGTTATAGTGACAGACCTGTCCCCACCAGTACTGTACCCGTTATACAGTAACAGACCTGTCTCCACCAGTACTGTACCCGTGTTATACAGTGACAGACCTGTCCCCACCAGTACTGTACCCGTTTTATAGTGACAGACCTGTCCCCACCAGTACAGTATCTGTGTTATACAGTAACAGACCTGTCCCCCAGTACTGTACCCATGTTATACAGTAACAGACCTGTCCCCACCAGCACTGTACCCATGTTGTACAGTGACAGACCTGTCCCCATCAGTACTGTACCCATGTTATACAGTAACAGACCTGTCCCCACCAGTACTGTACCCATGTTATACAGTAACAGACCTGTCCCCACCAGTACTGTACCCGTTATACAGTAACAGACCTGTCCCCAGCAGTACTGTATCCCAAGATAATACAGTAACAGACCTGTCCCCACCAGTACTGTACCCGTTTTATAGTGACAGACCTGTCCCCACCAGTACAGTATCTGTGTTATACAGTGACAGACCTGTCCCCACCAGTACTGTCCCCGTGTTATACAGTGACAGACCTGTCCCCACCAGTACTGTACCCGTGTTATACAGTGACAGACCTGTCCCCATCAGTACTGTACCCATGTTATACAGTAACAGACCTGTCCCCACCAGTACTGTACCCATGTTATACAGTAACAGACCTGTCCCCACCAGTACTGTACCCATGTTATACAGTAACAGACCTGCCCCCACCAGTACTGTACCCATGTTATACAGTAACAGACCTGTCCCCACCAGTACTGTACCCATGTTATACAGTAACAGACCTGTCCCCACCAGTACTGTACCCATGTTATAGTGACAGACCTGTCCCCACCAGTACAGTATCTGTGTTATACAGTGACAGACCTGTCCCCACCAGTACTGTATCCCAATGTTATAGTGACAGACCTGTCCCCACCAGTACTGTACCCATGTTATAGTGACAGACCTGTCCCCACCAGTACTATATCCCAATGTTATACAGTGACAGACCTGTCCACACCAGTACTGTACCCATGTTATACAGTAACAGACCTGTCCCCACCAGTACTGTATCCATGTTGTACAGTAACAGACCTGTCCCCACCAGTACTGTACCCGTGTTATACAGTAACAGACCTGTCTCCACCAGTACTGTACCCATGTTATACAGTAACAGACCTGTCCCCACCAGTACTGTATCCCAATATAATACAGTAACAGACCTGTCCCCACCAGTACTGTATCCCAATATAATACAGTAACAGACCTGTCTCCACCAGTACTGTACCCATGTTATACAGTAACAGACCTGTCCCCACCAGTACTGTACCCATGTTATACAGTAACAGACCTGTCCCCACCAGTACTGTACCCATGTTATACAGTGACAGACCTTTCCCCACCAGTACTGTATCCCAAATGTTATACAGTGACAGACCTGTCCCCACCAGTACTGTACCCGTGTTATACAGTAACAGACCTGTCCCCACCAGTACTGTATCCCAATGTTATAGTGACAGACCTGTCCCCACCAGTACTGTACCCATGTTATAGTGACAGACCTGTCCCCACCAGTACTATATCCCAATGTTATACAGTGACAGACCTGTCCACACCAGTACTGTACCCATGTTATACAGTAACAGACCTGTCCCCACCAGTACTGTACCCATGTTAGTGACAGACCTGTCCCCACCAGTACTGTACCCGTTATACAGTAACAGACCTGTCCCCACCAGTACTGTACCCGTGTTATATAGTGACAGACCTGTCCCCACCAGTACTGTACCCGTTTTATAGTGACAGACCTGTCCCCACCAGTACAGTATCTGTGTTATACAGTGACAGACCTGTCCCCACCAGTACTGTACCCATGTTATACAGTGACAGTCCTGTCCCCACCAGTACTGTACCCATGTTATACAGTAACAGACCTGTCCCCACCAGTACTGTACCCATGTTATACAGTAACAGACCTGTCCCCACCAGCACTGTACCCATGTTGTACAGTAACAGACCTGTCCCCACCAGTACTGTATCCCAAGATAATACATTAACAGACCTGTCCCCACCAGTACTGTACCCGTTTTATAGTGACAGACCTGTCCCCACCAGTACAGTATCTGTGTTATACAGTGACAGACCTGTCCCCACCAGTACTGTCCCCGTGTTATACAGTGACAGACCTGTCCCCACCAGTACTGTACCCGTGTTATACAGTGACAAACCTGTCCCCATCAGTACTGTACCCATGTTATACAGTAACAGACCTGTCCCCACCAGTACTGTACCCATGTTATACAGTAACAGACCTGTCTCCACCAGTACTGTACCCATGTTATACAGTAACAGACCTGCCCCCACCAGTACTGTACCCATGTTATACAGTAACAGACCTGTCCCCACCAGTACTGTACCCATGTTATACAGTAACAGACCTGTCCCCACCAGTACTGTACCCATGTTATACAGTAACAGACCTGTCCCCACCAGTACTGTACCCGTTTTATAGTGACAGACCTGTCCCCACCAGTACAGTATCTGTGTTATACAGTGACAGACCTGTCCCCACCAGTACTGTACCAGTGTTATACAGTGACAGACCTGTCCCCACCAGTACTGTACCCATGTTATACAGTAACAGACCTGTCCCCACCAGTACTGTACCCATGTTATACAGTAACAGACCTGTCCCCACCAGTACTGTATCCCAATATTATACAGTAACAGACCTGTCCCCACCAGTACTGTATCCCAATATAATTCAGTAACAGACCTGTCCCCACCAGTACTGTATCCCAATATAATACAGTAACAGACCTGTCCCCACCAGTACTGTATCCCAATATAATACAGTAACAGACCTGTCCCCACCAGTACTGTACCCATGTTATACAGTAACAGACCTGTCCCCACCAGTACTGTATCCCAATATAATACAGTAACAGACCTGTCCCCACCAGTACTGTATCCCAATATAATACAGTGACAGACCTGTCCCCACCAGTACAGTATCTGTGTTATACAGTGACAGACCTGTCCCCACCAGTACTGTCCACGTGTTATACAGTGACAGACCTGTCCCCACCAGTACTGTACCCGTGTTATACAGTAACAGACCTGTCCCCACCAGTACTGTATCCCAATATAATACAGTAACAGACCTGTCCCCACCAGTACTGTATCCCAATATAATACAGTGACAGACCTGTCCCCACCAGTACAGTATCTGTGTTATACAGTGACAGACCTGTCCCCACCAGTACTGTCCACGTGTTATACAGTGACAGACCTGTCCCCACCAGTACTGTACCCGTGTTATACAGTAACAGACCTGTCCCCACCAGTACTGTACCCATGTTGTACAGTGACAGACCTGTCCCCACCAGTACTGTATCCCAATGTTATAGTGACAGACCTGTCCCCACCAGTACTGTACCCATGTTATAGTGACAGACCTGTCCCCACAAGTACTGTATCCCAATGTTATACAGTGACAGACCTGTCCCCACCAGTACTGCACCCGTGTTATACAGTGACAGACCTGTCCCCACCAGTACTGTACCCGTGTTATACAGTAACAGACCTGTCCCCACCAGTACTGTACCCGTTTTATAGTGACAGACCTGTCCCCACCAGTACTGTACCAGTGTTATACAGTGACAGACCTGTCCCCACCAGTACTGTACCCATGTTATACAGTAACAGACCTGTCCCCACCAGTACTGTACCCATGTTATACAGTAACAGACCTGTCCCCACCAGTACTGTACCCATGTTATACAGTAACAGACCTGTCCCCACCAGTACTGTACCAGTGTTATACAGTGACAGACCTGTCCCCACCAGTACTGTACCCATGTTATACAGTAACAGACCTGTCCCCACCAGTACTGTACCCATGTTATACAGTAACAGACCTGTCCCCACCAGTACTGTACCCATGTTATACAGTAACAGACCTGTCCCCACCAGTACTGTACCCGTTTTATAGTGACAGACCTGTCCCCACCAGTACAGTATCTGTGTTATACAGTGACAGACCTGTCCCCACCAGTACTGTACCAGTGTTATACAGTGACAGACCTGTCCCCACCAGTACTGTACCCATGTTATACAGTAACAGACCTGTCCCCACCAGTACTGTACCCGTTTTATAGTGACAGACCTGTCCCCACCAGTACAGTATCTGTGTTATACAGTGACAGACCTGTCCCCACCAGTACTGTACCAGTGTTATACAGTGACAGACCTGTCCCCACCAGTACTGTACCCATGTTATACAGTAACAGACCTGTCCCCACCAGTACTGTACCCATGTTATACAGTAACAGACCTGTCCCCACCAGTACTGTATCCCAATATAATACAGTAACAGACCTGTCCCCACCAGTACTGTATCCCAATATAATACAGTAACAGACCTGTCCCCACCAGTACTGTATCCCAATATAATACAGTAACAGACCTGCCCCCACCAGTACTGTATCCCAATATAATACAGTAACAGACCTGTCCCCACCAGTACTGTACCCATGTTATAGTGACAGACCTGTCCCCACCAGTACAGTATCTGTGTTATACAGTGACAGACCTGTCCCCACCAGTACTGTATCCCAATGTTATAGTGACAGACCTGTCCCCACCAGTACTGTACCCATGTTATAGTGACAGACCTGTCCCCACCAGTACTATATCCCAATGTTATACAGTGACAGACCTGTCCACACCAGTACTGTACCCATGTTATACAGTAACAGACCTGTCCCCACCAGTACTGTATCCATGTTGTACAGTAACAGACCTGTCCCCACCAGTACTGTACCCATGTTATAGTGACAGACCTGTCCCCACCAGTACTGTACCCGTGTTATACAGTAACAGACCTGTCTCCACCAGTACTGTACCCATGTTATACAGTAACAGACCTGTCCCCACCAGTACTGTATCCCAATATAATACAGTAACAGACCTGTCCCCACCAGTACTGTATCCCAATATAATACAGTAACAGACCTGTCCCCACCAGTACTGTATCCCAATATAATACAGTAACAGACCTGTCCCCACCAGTACTGTACCCATGTTATACAGTAACAGACCTGTCCCCACCAGTACTGTACCCATGTTATACAGTAACAGACCTGTCCCCACCAGTACTGTATCCCAATATAATACAGTAACAGACCTGTCCCCACCAGTACTGTATCCCAATGTTATAGTGACAGACCTGTCCCCACCAGTACTGTACCCATGTTATAGTGACAGACCTGTCCCCACCAGTACTATATCCCAATGTTATACAGTGACAGACCTGTCCACACCAGTACTGTACCCATGTTATACAGTAACAGACCTGTCCCCACCAGTACTGTATCCATGTTGTACAGTAACAGACCTGTCCCCACCAGTACTGTACCCATGTTATAGTGACAGACCTGTCCCCACCAGTACTGTACCCGTGTTATACAGTAACAGACCTGTCTCCACCAGTACTGTACCCATGTTATACAGTAACAGACCTGTCCCCACCAGTACTGTACCCATGTTATACAGTAACAGACCTGTCCCCACCAGTACTGTACCCATGTTATACAGTAACAGACCTGTCCCCAACAGTACTGTATCCCAATATAAGACAGTAACAGACCTGTCCCCACCAGTACTGTACCCATGTTATAGTGACAGACCTGTCCCCACCAGTACTGTACCCGTGTTATACAGTAACAGACCTGTCCCCACCAGTACTGTACCCGTGTTATACAGTGACAGACCTGTCCCCACCAGTACTGTACCCGTTTTATAGTGACAGACCTGTCCCCACCAGTACAGTATCTGTGTTATACAGTGACAGACCTGTCCCCACCAGTACTGCACCCGTGTTATACAGTGACAGACCTGTCCCCACCAGTACTGCACCCATGTTATAGTGACAGACCTGTCCCCACCAGTACAGTATCTGTGTTATACAGTGACAGATCTGTCCCCACCAGTACTGTACCCCAGTGTTATACAGTGACAGACCTGTCCCCACCAGTACTGTACCCCAGTGCTATACAGTGACAGACCTGTCCCCACCAGTACTGTACCCGTTTTATAGTGACAGACCTGTCCCCACCAGTACAGTATCTGTGTTATACAGTGACAGACCTGTCCCCACCAGTACTGCACCCGTGTTATACAGTGACAGACCTGTCCCCACCAGTACTGCACCCATGTTATAGTGACAGACCTGTCCCCACCAGTACAGTATCTGTGTTATACAGTGACAGATCTGTCCCCACCAGTACTGTACCCCAGTGTTATACAGTGACAGACCTGTCCACACCAGTACTGTACCCATGTTATACAGTAACAGACCTGTCCCCACCAGTACTGTATCCCAATATAAGACAGTAACAGACCTGTCCCCACCAGTACTGTACCCATGTTATAGTGACAGACCTGTCCCCACCAGTACTGTACCCGTGTTATACAGTGACAGACCTGTCCCCACCAGTACTGTACCCATGTTGTACAGTGACAGACCTGTCCCCACCAGTACTGTATCCCAATGTTATAGTGACAGACCTGTCCCCACCAGTACTGTATCCCAATGTTATAGTGACAGACCTGTCCCCACCAATACTGTACCCATGTTATACAGTAACAGACCTGTCCACACCAGTACTGTACCCATGTTATACAGTGACAGACCTGTCCACACCAGTACTGTACCCATGTTATACAGTAACAGACCTGTCCCCACCAGTACTGTATCCCAATATAAGACAGTAACAGACCTGTCCCCACCAGTACTGTACCCATGTTATAGTGACAGACCTGTCCCCACCAGTACTGTACCCGTGTTATACAGTAACAGACCTGTCCCCACCAGTACTGTACCCGTGTTATACAGTGACAGACCTGTCCCCACCAGTACTGTACCCGTTTTATAGCGACAGACCTGTCCCCACCAGTACAGTATCTGTGTTATACTGTGACAGACCTGTCCCCACCCGTACTGTACCCGTGTTATACAGTGACAGACCTGTCCCCACCAGTACTGTACCCATGTTATACAGTAACAGACCTGTCCCCACCAGTACTGTATCCCAATATAATACAGTAACAGACCTGTCCCCACCAGTACTGTACCCATGTTATAGTGACAGACCTGTCCCCACCAGTACAGTATCTGTGTTATACAGTGACAGACCTGTCCCCACCAGTACTGTACCAGTGTTATAGTGACAGACCTGTCCCCACCAGTACAGTACCCGTGTTATACAGTGACAGATCTGTCCCCACCAGTACTGTACCCCAGTGTTATACAGTGACAGACCTGTCCCCACCAGTACTGTACCCCAGTGCTATACAGTGACAGACCTGTCCCCACCAGTACTGTACTATGGTATACAAGCATACGAATTAGGAGCAGAGTAGGCCATTCGGCCCCTCTAGCCTGCTCTGCCATTCAATAAGATCATGGCTGATCTGTTTGTGTTTCGAATTCCACACTCCCATCTACCCCCGATAACCTTGGATTCCTTTGCCTAACAAGAATCTATCCACCTCCACCTTAAAAATATTCAAAGACCCCGCCTCCACTATCTTCTGAGGCAGAGTCCCAGAGTCGCACAACCCTCAAAAAAAATTTCTCCTCATCTGTCCTAACAGGGTGACCCCTAATTTTGAAACAGTGCCCCCTAGTTCTGGACTCATCCACAAGAGGAAGCATCCTTTCCATATCCACCTTGTCAAGACTGTTGAGGATCTTATAAACTTCAATCAAGTCTCCCCTCACTCTTATAAACTCCAGTGAAAACAAGCCCAGTCCATCCAACCTTTCCTCATAGGACAACCCACTCTTGGCAAGAAATCAAACTAGTAAACCTCTGCTGAACCGCCTCCAACGCATTCACATCCATCCTTAAATGAGACCAATACTGCACACAGTTTTTGAGATGTGATCTCACCAATGCCCTGTATAACTGAAGCATAACATCCTTACTTTTATTTTCAATTCCTCTCGCAATAAAGGAAAGGATTCCATTAGCCTTCTTTATTACCGACATACTAACTTTTTGTAACTCATGCACTAGAACACCTAGATCCCTCTGCATCTCTGAATTTTGCAGTCATTCTCCGTTTAAGTAATACTCGGCTTTTTTATTCTTCCTGCCAAAGTGAACAACCTCACATTTTCCCACATTATACTCCATCTGCCAGATTTTTGCCCACTCACTCATCCTATCTATATAAGTCTGCAAGCTCCGTCTGTCCTTTTCACAATATACTTTTCTCCCTATCTTTGTCTCATCTGCAAATTTAGTTACCATGTCATCATTCCCCTCATCTAAGTCATTGATATAAATTGTAAAAAGTTGAGGCCCAGCATAGATCCCTACAGGACTCCACTCGTCACATCCTGCCAATCAGAAAGAGATCCATTTATGTATACTCTCTGCTTTCTGCCAGCCAGTCAATACTCTATCCCTGCTAATATGTTACCCCCGACACCATGAGCTCCTATTTTTGCGCAATAACCTTTTATGTGGCACCTTGTCAAATGCCTTCTGGAAATCCAAGTACAGTACGTCATCGGGCTTCCCTTTAACCACAGCACACGTCATTCCTTCAAAGAACCCCAAAAGTTGGTTAAACATGATTTCCCTTTCTCAAAACCATGCTGACTATTCCCGATTACCTTGAGTTTTTCTAAGTGCCCAGCTACAATCTCCTTAATGATCGATTCGAACACCTTCCCCACGACAGACTTCAAGCTAACTGGCCTATAGTTACCTGTTTTCTGCCTCCCCCCTACTTCTTAAATAGAGGGGTTATATTTGCTACTTTCCAGTCTCATGGAACCTTTCCAGAAACTAGGGAATTTTGAAAAATTATCAATGCATCTACTACATCATTAGCCACCTCTTTTAAGACCCTAGGATGAAGTCAATCAGGACCTGGGGACTCGTCTGCCCGCAGCTCCATCAGTTTGGTGCAGTGACAGAACTGTCCCTAACAGCACTTTACCCCAGTGTTTTGCAGTGACAGACCCGGCCCCACCAACATGGACCTGTTGGGCCAAATGGCCTGTTTCTGTAAATACCATATAATACTAGTGCCCTGTGTTATACAGTGACAGACCTATACCCACCTGTACTTCATCTAGTGGTACATAGCTCAAAATAATCTCACTAGACACTAATCAACCTGGAAGGTCATAATCCATTCGTTATTTCACAACTCACAGTTCAGACGGACAAAGTATGAAAAATGCTCATTTATTAAACATTTGCGAGTTCTTGTGGTAGAATATACTGAGCTGAAGATCTCTCAGTGGTACCTTTGGTGCCTTGTTTACCATCACCCTCCAGAGCCAAGGTTTGATGATAGTCCTCCACTCTGATGATGCCAGATTTCGCTGGTAAACCCTGCACAGATTTTGCCACAATCACCCAAATCTTTCGTTCATTGATATCCAAGTCATGACGCTCACGAACGTAAACATACTGAGGACGAAGTTAGGGAAAGAAACATTCTTGGTCATAAAATGATTACACATTTTGTTCATTCGTGGGATGTGGGCAAGACCGACGAGGCTGCATTTATTCGTCAAGAACTCCATCATCATTGTGACTACCAGGATGGTAGAAAACAATATAGATGGACTTTAGTCATTTTTAATGCAACATATCCTTTGTTACTGCCCATTCCCAGCAGATTGATGCAACTGAGCGGTTCAAATGGCCACTTCAGAGTCAACCACATTGATGTGGGTCTAGAGTCACATTTAGGCCCAGATCAGGGAAGGATGGCAGGACATTTAAGAACCAGGTGGGTATTTAATGACAATCCAACAGTTTCATGGTCACTATGTCCAGATTTTAAATTATTTTTATTCTCAAATAGCCATGTTAGGATTTGAACCTTGTACTCTAGATTACAAATCCATTAACAGAACCACAACACAATGGTATCCTCTGCAACAATCAGTGATGAACATTTTTTTTTTAAACAAGGTGTCACTGCACTTTAAGTCATTTGCTCCCATTCTTTAAAGTGCGTACCTGGGTTACACATCCGAAAGCAATGAGGCAGCTCAGAGACCTGCTCCCAGAAGCTGGTTGTCGTGACTGGTGAGAGAACAGGCCACGAGCAGCTTCTCACTCCCTGAGTGAAGGCTGGTGCTCTCACTGATGTGGCTGGCATGGCATGGCAGGGCAAAACCACAGACAGATAGGCAGCCACGTCTCATCACTTTGTGGCACCACTGCCCCACTCTTGACTCCCACATTAGATTAGCTTTGCAAGATGCTGAGGAGAGCACAAGTTCTGTGACTTCCAAATCACAAGTCCTGAGAGGGCCTCCAAGTCACTGGATGAAGCCGTCAGACCAAGGCTGCGTATTTAGTCCCCAGGGAGACGGCCAGAAAATCAGTACAGACCCTTAGGCACGTTCCCTGTGCAAGGCAACAGAGCACACCTGACAGGAGACTAGCAGACAATGCAATGAGACAAGCAACAGGTGGTACACCCAACAGGAAGCACAAACCTTTGTTTTAAGAGCTTCAATGTTTCAATGTCTACAGCATTGAAGTGTCACTAAAAACAACCAGAAATAGAATCATACGGCACAGGAGTGGCTATTCGGCCCATCGTGCCTGTGATAGCTCTTTGAAAGAGCTATACAATTAGCCACATTACCCTATGTTCCCAGAGCCCTACAACTTATTTTTCCAATTCCCTTTCAGGCAGTGCATTCCAGATCAAAACAACTCCCTGCATCTTTACCTTGCTTTTTCTGCAAAACATTGAAGCTGATGTCTGAGAGATAACAATTACTTTCCATTGTTTGCAAGTCTGATACACACAACAACAAAGGCAGCTCAGCAGCAATCCACATCGAGAATTAATGAGATGCTCAGGGATATAGTGGATCCCAATATCTTGCTGCATTAAAGCATTTATCACATGAATTCAGAAGGTGACTGAGGTCACATTCAAACAGTGAATAAAACTTCAACATTTCACTGGCAACAAACCACTTTCTCAAAACAACTGAGAAAACAATAACTCTAACTCCAAAGAAATCTGAACTCCCCACACAGTACCCCTCCACCCTGCTAGACTCCTCGGCACTGCAGTTAGAAAAACAAACAGGACACTCCAACACTGGAAAGGATACATCTCGGTTGGACATAAGGAATGGGTATTTGACTTCCCAATAAATCACCTTCCGCCCATCACAATCCTGCTCACAAAGCTCTGCAGAGTAAAAGAAAAGATTGAATGTTTAATATTAAACTAACATCAATTTCTCTGAGCATCAGCATGTAGCTACACCATTAATATCGGTGCTTCTGTCCATTTAACTTCACCCCCACCTCCTCCCGATTCACATTCCAGGGTGTAGGACCACAGGCACCAGCCTTTTTAAAAAATTCTTTCAGGGGATGTAGCCGTCGTTGGTTAGGCCAGCATTTGTTGCTCCAATTGTCCTCGATAAGGTGGTGGTGAGCTGCTTTCCTGAACCGCTGCAGTCCATGTGGGGTAGGTACACCCGCAGTGCTGTTAGGAAGGGAGTTCCAGGATTTTGACCCAGTGACAGTGAAGGAACGGCGATATAGTTTCAAGTCAGGATGGTGTGTGACTTGGAGGGGAACTTGCAGGTGGTGGTGTTCCCATGCATTTGCTGCCCTTGTCCTTCTACGTGGAAGAGGTTGCGGGTTTGGAAGGTGCTGTCTAAGGAGCCTTGGTAAGTTGCTGTAGTGCATCTTGTAGATGGTACACACTGCTGTCACTGTGCGTCGGTGGTGGAGGGAGTGAATGTTTACGGTGGTGGATGAGGTGCCAATCAAGCGGACTGCTTTGTCCTGGATGGTGTCAAGTTTCTTGAACGTTATTGGAGCTGCGCCCATCCAGGCAAGTGGAGAGTATTCCATCACACTCCTGACTTGTGCCTAGTTGATGGTGGACAAGCTTTGGGGAGTCAAGAGGTGAGTTACTCGCCACTGAATTTCCAGTCACTGACCTGCTCTTGTAGCCAGAGTATTTATATGGCTACTCCAGTTCAGTTTCTGGTCAATGGTAACCCCCAGAATGTTGATAGTGGGGGATTCAGTGGTGGTAATGTCATTGAATGTCAACGGGAGATGGTTAGATTCTCTCCTGCTGCAATGGTCATTGCCTGGCATGAGTGGCACGAATGTTACTTGCCACTTATTAGCCCAAGCCTGGATATTGTCCAGGTCTTGCTGCATGTGGACACAGAATGTTTCAGTACTTGAGGAGTTGTGAATCACTGTCTAATCAGTGAACATCCCCACTTCTGACCTTGTGGTGGAAGGAAGGTCATTGATGAAGCAGCTGAAAATGCCCTCCAGTAATCTCCCAACAGGGCATAATACACAGCAGGCCATTTAATTGGCAGGAGCATCACAGGCTAGTCCCATTTTGTTCTCCCCCAACACTTACCCTGAACAACTCCAGTCATTTTTCCCCTACATAACTTGACTCATGACAAACTAATCCCAGTACCCGTACACTATCCCTGAAATTAGTTCACGCACAGTCGGATGGAACCTGGGACCGCCTGGCCTATGGGGGAAAGAGGCCACAACATAAAAAAATCTAAATCCTTTTATAACACACTACCAAGTAACATAAAAAGAATAGTTCTGCAATATGCTTTGCATTAAAATAGACAGTTTGAAACCAACTAGGCGTTCCTGTAGGGAAGGGGAAGGGCTGCACTAATTAAAAAAAGCAAAACAAAGCACTGAGAATGTAATGACGTTTAACTAAAATAACCAAATCCCTATAGAGTGCAAGGCCTCAGCTCATCAGTGAAGGGAAACCAATCTCCGATCAAAAATTGTTAGACTGACCCGTCAAACGCTCCCAGGACAGGTACAGCATGGGGTTAGATACAGAGTAAAGCTCCCTCTACACTGTCCCATCAAACACTCCCAGGACAGGTACAGCATGGGGTTAGATACAGAGTAAAGCTCCCTCTACACTGTCCCCATCAAACACTCCCAGGACAGGTACAGCATGGGGTTAGATACAGAGTAAAGCTCCCTCTACACTGTCCCCATCAAACACTCCCAGGACAGGTACAGCATGGGGTTAGATACAGAGTAAAGCTCCCTTCTACACTGTCCCATCAAACACTCCCAGGACAGGTACAGCACGGGGTTAGATACAGAGTAAAGCTCCCTTCTACACTGTCCCATCAAACACTCCCAGGACAGGTACAGCAGAGGAACGTAGGTGTAGGCCATTCAGTCCTTTGAGCCTGCTCCACCATTCAATACGATCATGGCTGATCATCCACTTCAATGTCTTTTCCCACACTATCCTCATATCCCTTTATGTCATTGGTATTTAGAAATCTGTTAATCTCTGCTTTAAAGATACTCAATGACTGAGCTTCCACAGCCCTCTGGGGTAGAGAATTCCAAAGATTCACAACCCTCTGAGTAAAGAAATTTCTCCTCATCTCTGTCCTAAGTGGCTTCCCCCTTATTTTGAAATTGTGTCCCCTGGTTCTAGACTCTCCAACCAGGGGAAACATCTTACCTGCATCTACCTGTCTATCCCTTTAAGTATTTTGTAGGTTTCAATGAGATCACCTCTCATTCTTCGAAACTCTAGAGAATACAGGCCCAGTTTCCCCAATCTCTCTTCATAGGACAGTCCCGCCATCCCGGGAACAAGTCTGGTGAACCTTCGTGGCACTCCCTCTATAGCAATAATATCCTTCCTATGGTAAGGGGACCAAAACTACACGCAGTACACCAGGTGCGGTCTAACCAAGGTTCTGTACAACTGAAGCAGGACTTCACTACTCCTGTACTCAAATCCTCTTGCAATAAAGGCTAGCATACCATTAGCCTTCCTAATGCTTGCTGCACCTGCATGTTAGCTTTCAGTGACTTATTGACGAGGACACCCAGGTCCCTTTGTACATCGACACTTTTTAATCTCTGGATTAGATAGACAGTAAAGGTCCCCCTATACTTTCATAGGGACATAGGGAGGCCATTCAGTCCCTCGAGCCTGTTCTGCCATTCAATGAGATCATGGCTGATCTGATCTGTTTCAATCGTGTGCTTTAATCCCAAACTTAGAAGAGCACTCCCATTGTAAAGCAGTGCATCCTTCAACTACCAGTTTAATGGGATGTTATGAGCAGCTTTGATCTATGGGTCTGCACCCTTTGGGAAGTGATCATCCAAAACTCTCATCCAACCAGCGGAGGCTGGATTCAAACACATATTGTTGAGATGAATGAGCTAATTCAACCTTAGCAAACGTATTGTTTGTTCTTTAAAACCCAAGAGTTTTTATGTAGCAGAAATAGAGAAGATGCTCTCAATTGTGAGGGAGACCAGAACTAGAGTCACAGAGAGATACAGCACTGAAACAGGCCCTTCGGCCCACCGAGTCTGTGCCGACCAACAACCACCCATTTATACTAATCCTACATTAATCCCATATTCCCTACCACATCCCTACTGTTTTCCTACCACCTACCTACACTAGGGGCAATTTACAATGGCTAATTTACCTATCAACCTGCAAGTCTTTGGCTGTGGGAGGAAACCAGAGCACCTGGCGGAAATCCATGCAGTCACAGGGAAAACTTGCAAACTCCGAACAGGCAGTACCCAGACCCGAACTCGGGTTGCTGGAGCTGTGAGGCTGCAGTGCTAACCACTGCGCCACTGTGCCGCCCCAGGGGCTATAAATAGAAGATAGCCACTAATAAATCCAAGAAGGCATTCAGGAGAAACCTCTTTACCCAGAGAGTGGTGAGAATGTGGAACTCACTACCACAGGGAGTAGTTGAGGCTAATAGCATAGATACATTGAAGGGAAAGCTAGATAAACGCCAGAGGGAAAAAGGAATAGAAGATGCTGATAAAATGGGATGAAGTAAGGTAGGAGGAGGCTCCTGTGGAACATAAAGACTGGGATGGATCTAACGGGCTGAATGATGTGTTACTGTGCTGCACATTCTATGTAAAAACATTGTTTAAGAAGTTTTCACATTACTCATGACCTAATCTACAGTACTCAAACAAGTACAAAATGTCTCAGCTAATCTAGTGATAACCAGACAAGGGGTTAGACAGAAATGAACATTACCTGAAGGTGGTGTTCCGAAGGAGACCACACTGCAAGCAGCCCACAAATAAATTAAACACAGAAAACAAACCCTGAAGCAGTACAGTAAACAGGTTTTTGGATCCAAGTAATACTTTGTTTTAATCATTTTAATATAGTTCATTTTCATCAACCTTCGGTTTCTAGCATTTGATCATGGAATGGGAGCATTGCTCTGAGAACATCTCATCCTGAAATGTTTCATCAGATCTGGAGGGGAACTTAATCAGCTGTGTATAACTGCAGTAGTATGTGTGATTGCCAATCCATTGACATTCGTGTGTGCACAGCTACACTGGACCAGCTGGAATGGGAAACACTGCTGAACAGGCCAAAGTCATCAGTTAGAAAGGTCAGGTGGCTGGACAGCGAAGATGAAGGCTGATAATACAAACAACACTTTATCCCAAAAACCATTTCACCCTGTGTAACTGGTCAAACATCACTCAGGTTACTAGAGAGAATATCCCCCCAAAAAAGTTAACAGGCAGAAAATCTCAGTGCTGTCTGCACAGGGTGGAACTTCCCAGGAATTTCCTGGGCTGGTTGTTTTAAAACACAAATAGTCTGCAATATAAAAAAAGACATGTTACCACCCCCGACCCCCTCCCCCCGACCCCACCACACCACACACCAGAGGAGTCTTCAACATCACACAGAGAAAGTGGAAAGAAAATGATTGTATAAAGATTGCCTGACCTGTAGTTCAGTAAAGCTCACAGATGTAGTGCAGCTGTTTAAACAAAGAACTACATCAAAACATCTCAGCCGGGAATTTCCTCGGAGCTGCTCCCACTGCGCCGCAATTCTAACGGACGGACGGACGGAGAAGCAGTACCAGCTGAGAAAATTGCCCGCCTTTGAAAATACTGAGCAATACACACAATACTAAATTACATACTGAATATTTGTTTACATCCTGATCATTTAAAGTCAGTGACTTCACAACGCTTACGGTGTACAACACACTGCACTTCATTTGACACCAAGCCATATAAGGAGATATGAGGTCAGGTGGCCAGAACCTTGGTTAGGAAGGAGCGCTGTAAAGTTGGAAAGCGAGGTGGAGGGGTTTAGGGCGGGAACTGCAGAGCTCAGGGCCTAGACAGCTGAAGGCACAGCCGCCAATGGTGGAGCGATTAAAATTGGGGATGCACAAAAGGCCAGAATTGGTGGAGCGCAGATATAAGAACATAATAAGAGTAGGAGTAGGCCATTCAGCCCTTCGAGCCCACTCCGCTGATCAATGTGATCATGGCTGATCTTTCACTTCAACACCATTTTCCTGCACCATCCCCGTATCCTGTGATGATTTTAATATGTAGAAATCCAACGATCTCGGTCTTGAACATACTCAATGACTGAGCCTCCACAGCCCTCTGGGACAGAGAATTCCAAAGATTCACCAACCTCAGTGAGGAACTTCCTCCTCATCTCAGTCCTAAATGGCCTTTCTCCTTATTCTGATACTGTGCCCCCTGGTTCTACACTCCCCAGCCAGGTGAAACATCCTTCCTGCATTAACCCTGTCGAGCCCTGTCAGAATTTTGTACGTTTGAATGAGATCACCTTTTACTCTTCTAAACTCCAGAGAATAAAGGCCCAGTCTATTTAATCTTTCCTCATAGGACAATCCCTTCATCCCAGGAAATAGTTTGGTGAACCTCCGTTGCACTCCCTCTACGGCATGTCTATCTTTCCTTGGGTAAGGAGACCAAAACTGTACACAATACTCCAGGTGCAGTCTCATCAAGACTCTATATAATGGCAGTAAGATATCTTTACTCCTATACTCAAACAAGAGCACAAGGAGGAGTAGGCAATTCAGCCCCTCGAACCTGCTCCGCCATTCAATACAATCATGGCTGATCTCATCTCAGCAACAACTCCACTTTCCTGCCCGTTCTCCATAACCCTTCAACCCATTACTAAATAAAAATCTGTCTATCTCCTCCTTAAATTTACCCAATGTCCCGGTATCCACCGCACTCTGGGGTAGTGAATTCCACAGACTCACGACCCTTTGAGAGAAGTAATTTCTCCTCACCTGTTTTAAATCTGCTACCCCTTATCCTAAAACTATGACCTCTTGTTCTATATTGCCCCACAAGAGGAAACATTCTCTCTACGTCTACTTTGTCAACCCCCTTAATCATCTTATATACCTCAATTAGATCTCCTCTCATTCTTCTAAATTCCAGAGAGTAAAGACCTAAACTGCTCATTCTCTCTTCATAAGACAAATCCCTCATCCTTGGAATCAATCTAGTGTACCTCCTCTGAACTGCCTCCAATGCAACTATATAATTTCTCAAGTAAGGGGACCAAAACTGCACGCAATACTCCAGGTGCGCTCTCACCAATGCCTTGTACAGTTGCAGCAACACTTCCCAACTTTTATAAAAGCAAAATACTGCGGATGCTGGAAATCTGAAATAAAAACAAGAAATGCTGGAACCACTCAGCAGGTCTGGCAGCATCTGTGAAAAGAGAAGCAGAGTTAACGTTTCGGGTCAGTGACCCTTCTTCATCCGAAACGTTAACTCTGCTTCTCTTTTCACAGATGCTGCCAGACCTGCTGAGTGGTTCCAGCATTTCTTGTTTTTATCCCAACTTTTATACTTTATTCCTTTAGCAATAAATGCCAAAATTCCATTTGCCTTCCTTATTACCTGCTGCACCTGCATACTAGTTTTCTGTGATTCATGCACGAGGACACCCAGATCCCTCTGCACCGAAGCATTCTGAAGTTTCTCTCCATTTAGATAATAATTTGCCTTTCTATTCTTCCGACCAAAATGGATAACCTCACACTTATCCACGTTAAAATCCATCTGCCAAATTTTGGCCCATTTATCTAACCTATCCATATCCATTTATAAATTTCTTATTTCTTTATTGCTTACCCACCTATTTTAGTGTCATCTGTAAATTTGGCTATAGTACCTTCTATCCCTGCATCCAAGTCATTTATATAGATTGTAAATAGTTGGGGCCCCGAGGACCGAACCCCTCGTAATAGGCCAATATACCATTTGCTGCCTTAATTGCTTGTTGTACCTACATGTTAGCTTTCAGTGACACATGAACAAGGACACCCAAGTCCCTTTGAAGTTCAACACTTCCCAGCCTCTCACCGTTTAAGAAATACTCTGTATTTCTGTTTTTCCTACCAAAGTGGATAACCTCACATTTCTCCACATTGTATTCCATCTGCTAAATCTTTGCTCAGTCACTTAGCCTCTCCAATGAGGGTTGTAACACTGGGGAAAATTACAGAGATAGGGAGGGGCAAGGAAATGGAGGAACTTGAAAACAAGAATGAGAATTTTCAAATTGAGGCATTGCTTAACAGGGAGTCAATGTAGATCACCAAAGCACAGGGATGATGGGTGAACAAGACTTATTGAGAGTTTGGACACAGGCAGAATTTGGATGTCTTCAGGTTCATGGAGGGTGGAAGATGGGAGGCCAGACAGGAGAGCATTGGAATAGTCAAGTTTAGAGATAAAAGCTTGGATGAGGGTTTCAGCACTAGATGAACTGAGGCAGGGGCTAAGTTGAACGATGTTACAGGGTGGAAATGAGTGGTCTTAGTCATGACGCAAATACAAGGACAGTGTAGGACACATAAATCACTAACAGACACCCAATACTCATCGTTAGGGGGACATCAGCAAAGCGGTAATGTTACTGGATGAGTTATCCAGAGGCCTGCACTAATGCTCTGGAAGCATGAGCTCAAATCCTACCATGACAGCTAGAATTTAAACCCATTTTATTTCTATTTATTTATTAATTGAACATGAAACGACCGGATTGTTGTAAAAACCCATCTGGTTCACTAATGTAATTCAGTGAAGGAAATCTGCCATTCTTACCTAGTCTAACCTCCACGTGATTCCAGATCCACAACAAAGAGGTTGATTCTTAACTGCCCTCTGAAATGGCCTAGCAAGCCGTGCACTCAATTGTATCAAGCTGCTATGGAAAAAGGCACTGTGGGTGTACCTACATCACATGGACTGCAACAGTTCAAGACGGCTCACCACCATCTTCTCAAGGGCAATTAGGGATGAGTAATGACATTCACATCCCATGAAAGAATTTTTAAAAACACAATGGAGGGTGCCCTCAGTGTGAAGACGGAGACAAGGAATGTGAGATGGTCTCTTCTACCAATACTGTGCATTCTGTGCCTCTTCCAAGTGGTGTCCAACATGGAAGAGCAATAATTCATTGGCTGGAGGGGGCAGTAGGTGGTGATCAGCAGGAGGTTGCCTTGCCCATGTTTGACTTGATGCCATGAGACTCATGGGGTCTGGAGTCAATGTGGAGGATGCCCAGGGCCATTCCCTCCCAAATGTATACCACTGCACCGCCACCTCTAGTGGAGGAGGAGTCTGGGACATTGGCAGTAAGGTACGAGTGTGACTATGTCAGGCTGTTGCTTGACTAGTCTATTGGACAACTCTCCCAATTTTGGCACAAACCTCCAGATGTTAGTTAGGAGGACCAGGATCAACCAGACAAGGTGTGCCTGTGTCATTTTTGGTGCCTAGATTGATATCAGATGGACCATCTGACTTTTCTGTAGTGGTTTGATACAACTGAGTGTCTTGCTAGGCCATTTCAGAGGGCAGTTAAGAGTCAACCACATCGCTGTGGGTCTGGAGTCACATGCAGGGAGACTGGGTAAGGACGGCAGATTTCCTTCCCTAAAGGACATTAATGAACCAGATGGGTTTTTACGACAATCCAGTCATTTCATGATTATTAATGAGACGAGCATTTTATTCCAGATTAATTAATTGAATTTAAATTCCTCCAGCTGCCGGAGTGGGATTTGAATTCACTTCTCTGGAGCATCAGCCCGGGCCTCTGAATTACTAGTCCATTACCACTATGCTATCACACCCCTCTCCTCTCCTGAAGGTGGTGTCTTCTCTCTTGGTTCGAGTTCCACAGATACTAGCATCTGTTGTACCTTGTTCACACTCGAGACTAGACAATGACTGATGACCCAATTCTGACCTTACCCTATTGTTATATATTTCAGCAGAGATTAGTGGACAGTGATCAGGAGCAGGACCACTCCTATTGCCTCCCCTTTCATAGCTCAGGAACATGCAGTTGAAGAAATGTGGAAGTTTCCAGGTAGATGTGGCTTGGTACCACACAAGGTACCTAATGTTTTGAAGAGCAGCCATTAAGAGCCTGGACTTGTGTATTCTACAGTAGTCTCTTCAGTTTGAGAAAACAAGGCAAGCTGTCCTTGAAACACCACCAATACAGTAAACACTGCGAACCAACCTTTCACATAATTATCCCATTGCTTCCTATATTCCAGATCCATGTACACAGCCACATACAACTCTGGACTGCAATCTGAAAACGTTCCATAGATCTTGTATTCATAAAGGCACGATTCCTGAAAAATACAGAAACAGAAAGTTGAAAAGGGTCATGCAGTCCTCACCAGACTGGAAGCCAGCACTGCTGAAATCCCACAGGATGAGAAAGCAGCACCAGCTCCAGATAAGGTCCAGTTGTACCAAGCACAGCAGCAGAATCACAGGGTGTGAGAGCTTTTCGCCAACTATCAAAAAAGCCATATGAATGATACCATCAGATAATGACAGTGGGTTAGCAGCAGATAAACGCACTATTAACAAATATGAGGGGAATGTCCAATGAGGAGAGATTGAGAAGACTAGGCCATTATTCCCTGGAGTTTAGAAGAATTGAGAGTTTAGAAAATTTCACAGAATCACTACAGCACAGGAGGAGGCCATTCAGTCCATCGTGTCTGCACTAGCTCGCTGAATGAGCAATTCACCCAATGCCATTCCCCTGCCTTTTCCCCGTAACCCTGCACATTCTTTTCAGATAAGAGTCATAGCTTCAAGTCATCCAAAACTCTGCTGCCCATACCTTAACTCAATCCAAGTCCCATTCCCCTACCACCCTTGTGCTCGCTGACCTACATTGGCTCCCAGTCAAGCAACATCTTGATTTTAAAATTCTCACCCTTGTTTTCAAATCCCTCCATGGCCTTACCCCCTCCCTATCTCTAATCTCCTGCAGCCCCACAACCCTCCAAGATATCTGCACTCCTCTAATTTTGGCCTCTTGTGCAGCACTGATTTTAATCCCTCCTGCATTGGTGGCCATGCCTTCAGTTGCCTAGGCCCAAAGCTCTGGAAGACCCTCCCTACACCACTCTACCTTGCTTTCCCCCTTTAAGACACTCATTAAAGCCTACCTCTTTGACAAAGCTTTTGGTCATCTGACTGGATATATCCTTATGTGGCTCGGTGTCATTTTGTTTTGTAATGCTCCCGTGAAACGCCTTGGGATGTTTTATTACATTCCTTTTTCCTTTTGGGCCTCCTTGTCTCGAGAGACAATGGATACGCGCCTGGAGGTGGTCAGTGGTTTGTGAAGCAGCGCCTGGAGTGGCTATAAAGGCCAATTCTGGAGTGACAGGCTCTTCCACAGGTGCTGCAGAGAAATTTGTTTGTCGGGGCTGTTGCACAGTTGGCTCTCCCCTTGCGCCTCTGTCTTTTTTCCTGCCAACTACTAAGTCTCTTCAACTCGCCACAATTTAGCCCTGTCTTTATGGCTGCCCGCTAGCTCTGGCGAATGCTGGCAACTGACTCCCACGACTTGTGATCAATGTCACACGATTTCATGTCGCGTTTGCAGACGTCTTTATAGCGGAGACATGGACGGCCGGTGGGTCTGATACCAGTGGCGAGCTCGCTGTACAATGTGTCTTTGGGGATCCTGCCATCTTCCATGCGGCTCACATGGCCAAGCCATCTCAAGCGCCGCTGACTCAGTAGTGTGTATAAGCTGGGGGTGTTGGCCGCTTCAAGGACTTCTGTGTTGGAGATACGGTCCTGCCACCTGATGCCAAGTATTCTCCGCAGGCAACGAAGATGGAATGAATTGAGACATCGCTCTTGGCTGGCATACGTTGTCCAGGCCTCGCTGCCATAGAGCAAGGTACTGAGGACACAGGCCTGATACACTCGGACTTTTGTGTTCCGTGTCAGTGCGCCATTTGCCCACACTCTCTTGGCCAGTCTGGACATAGCAGTGGAAGCCTTACCCATGCTCTTGTTGATTTCTGCATCTAGAGACAGGTTACTGGTGATAGTTGAGCATTACATTAAAAGTTCGATATAAATATAAGTTATTTGTTTGCTGAGATGATCAAATTGAAATATAAAATTAAGGAGCTTGACAGGGTAAATGCTGAGAGGTCGTTGCCTCTGGCTGGAGAATCTAAAACACAGGGTCACAGTCACAGGATAAGGGGTTGGCCATTTCAAACTGACATAAGAAGTTTCTTCACTCGAAGCATTACTGATCTCAAATTCTTTACCACAGACAGCTGTGCACGCTGAGTTGAGTATATTCAAGTCTGAGATCGATAGATTTTTGGGACCTAAGAAAATTAAGGGATATGGGTGTATTCCAGAAAGCCAGTTGGTGAAGGATATAACTGGAGCCAATCTTCACGCAATTTTATAAGCATTTACACAGTTACAGATTACAAGCAAGCAGCTCCTAACCCCACCCACCACAGATTCAGTTTGTGTCTATTGAACTAACAGGAAATAGAGTCGGGATAAATGGGGAATTTTCAGATTGGCAAACTATAACAAGCGAGGTGCCACAGGGATCAGTGCTGAGGCCTCAACTATTTATAATCTTTTTTAATAACTTGGATGAAAGGATTGACTATTGCAGACAAATCTGATAATACAAAAGTAAGCAAGCAAGCTGTGAGAACACAAAAAGTCTGCAAAGGGATATAGATAGGTTGCGAGTGGGCAAACATTTGGCAGATGGAGTATAATGTGGGAAAATGTGAGGTTGTCCACTTTGGTGGGAAGAATAGAAAAGCAGATTTGTTGTTTTTTTTTAACATGGAGACTGCAGAATGCTGCGGTTCAGAGGGATCTGGGCGTCCTTGTACACGAAACACAAAATGTTAGCATGCAGGGACAATGTGCAGTACTTAGGAAGACAAATGGAATGTTGGCATTTATTGTAAGGGGATGGAGTATAAAAGTAGGGAAGCCTTGCTATAATTGCACAGGGCATTGGTGAGACCACACCTAGAGTATTGTTTAGTTTAGTTTTAGTTTAGTTTAGAGATACAGCACTGAAACAGGCCCTTCGGCCCACCGAGTCTGTGCCGACCATCAACCACCCATTTATACTAATCCTACACTAATTCCATATTCCTACCACATCCCCATCTGTCCCTATATTTCCCTACCACCTACCTATACTAGGGGCAATTGCTAAGGCCAATTTACCTATCAACCTGCAAGTCTTTGGCATGTGGGAGGAAACCGACGCAAACACAGGGAGAACTTGCAAACTCCACACAGGCAGTACCCAGAATTGAACCCGGGTCACTGGAGCTGTGAGGCTGCGGTGCTAACCACTGCGCCGCCCACACAGTTTTGTCTCCTTATTTATGAAGGGATATACTTGCATTGGAGACAGTTCAGAGAAGGTTCACTCAGCTGATTCCTGAGATGAAGGTGTTGTTGTGAGGAAAGGTTGAGCAGGTTGGGTCAATACTCATTAGAATTTAGATAAATGAGGTGTGAAAAATGTAAAAAAGAACGTAAAAAAAAAGGAAGAAAAAATAACCGACTCCCACAGCTACCTCGACTACACTTCTTCACACCCTACCTCCTGTAAGGACTCCATTCCATTCTCCCAGTTTCTCCGTCTCCGACGCATCTGCTCTGATGATGCTACCTTCCATGACGTTGCTTCTGATATGACCTCCTTTTTCCTCAACCGAGGATTTCCCCCCACTGTGGTTGACAGGGCCCTCAACCGTGTTCGGCCCATTCCCCGCACCTCTACCTTCACCCCTTCCCCTCCCTCCCAGAACCGTGACAGGGTTCCCCTTGTCCTCACTTTTCACCCCATCAGCCTCCATATCCAAAGGATCATCCTCCGCCATTTCCGCCACCTCCAGCGTGATGCCACTACCAGTCGCATCTTCCCCTCCCTTCCCCTGTCAGCATTCCGAAGGGATCATTCCCTCCGCGACACCCTGGTCCACTCCTCCATTACCCCCACCACCTCGTCCCCGTCCCATGGCACCTTCCCCTGCAATCGCAGGAGGTGTAATACCTGCCCATTTACCTCCTCACTATCCCAGGCCCCAAACACTCCTTTCAGGTGAAGCAGCGATTTACTTGTACTTCTTTCAATGTAGTATACTGTATTCACTGCTCACAGTGTGGTCTCCTCTACATTGGGGAGACCAAGCGCAGACTGGGTGACCGCTTTGCGGAACATCTCCGCTCAGTCCGCAAGCAGGACCCTGAGCTTCCGGTTGCTTGCCATTTCAACACTCCCCCCTGCTCTCATGCTCACATCTCTGTCCTGGGATTGCTGCAGTGTTCCAGTGAACATCAACGCAAGCTCGAGGAACAGCATCTCATTTACCAATTAGGCACACTACAGCCTGCCGGACTGAACATTGAGTTTAATAATTTCAGAGCATGACAGCCCCCCATTTTACTTTCATTTTTAGTTTTTTTCCTTCCTTTTTTTTTTACATTCTTTTTCACATTTTTCACCATCTTTTTTTTTGCATTTAGTTTGTTCAGTTTGCTTACCCACTGTTTTTTTTCAGGTTTGCACCTGCTGCTGTTCAATATTCAGTGTATTAATACCTAATCTGTACTAATGCTTTGTCTTTCAACACACCATTAACATATTGTTTGCCTTTGCTCCGTGACCTTTTGGTCAGCTATGTGGCCTGGTCCAATCTAGACCTCCTTTGTTATCTCTTGCCCCACCCCCACCTCACTTGCTTATAACCTGTGACTTTTCTAATATTTGTCAGTTCCGAAGAAGGGTCACGTTAGGGTTAACTCTGCTTCTCTTTTCACAGATGCTGCCAGACCTGCTGAGTGGTTCCAGCATTTCTTGTTTTTATTTCAGATTTCCAGCATCCGCAGTATTTTGCTTTTATATCAGATCAGCCATGATCTTATTGAATGGTGGGGCAGACGTAAGGGGCCAAAAGGCCTACTCCTGCTCCTATTACGTTCTTCTAGGGGCTCGGGTGGACCAAGTTAATGCCCACCATCTGCATACAATTAAACACAATATACAATTAACAATGGGAATGGTGCAGGAACGTGGAGTTGAGCTATATCTGTCATGATCTTATTGAATAGCGAAGCAGGCCAAAGGGCCACATGGCCTACTCCAGCTCCTATGTTTCTTTATATGCTTCCTACAGTGTCAGTGCACAGCCAAATGAAATATTACATTCACAATGAAGAATCTGACCTGAAACCACCTCATTCTGAGTATATGCGAACCATTTCCTTCCTGTTGAACATTCCTGCACCATTACCCCGAGCAGAACATGTCATCTTCTCTGCAGCCTAAGTGACCAGTGACCCTTCTACTTGGTGGGATCTGATCAAAAACGGTTAAGCAATTGCATATGGTGTGCCATGCAGGAGAGGGATTGATCATGAACCCGCAGAGCCAATGGAGGGTATTTCAGGTACCACACTGACTGTCAGAGTGTGGTACAATGCCAATCATGAAGCTTTCTCCCAGCTTTTTCAGCAGTTCTATCACAGAGACATAAGCAGGGTAAATCATTAGCTTTCAAAGCACTTCCCCTCAGCTCCATCTCAGCCACTCCTCGTTTCTGTGGGAATGTCTCTCTGCACCACTCTCCACAAATGATGATAGCCTGCCAATGGCCTGGACCAACTTCTCCAATTTTCCAGCAACGCTACAAACAAACTCGTCTCCTGCCAGCTTCCATGTTCCTCTACAAATAAAACAGCTATACAACGTTAAACTAGAACTCCTGGTCTCTCCACAGCTGCTCACCATTAATTAACACAAATCCAGAACACACAGTTCAAACACTTAATGTGTCTCTTGGCTGCTTTTTCAATTATTATTGAATACAAATTGCCTCAAGTACTCAGCTTGTCTCTTTCTCCAATGTACACAAAATTTAACTCATCAATTCTTAGAACCATGAAATAATTGTAGAGTCCTAGAGTTATACAGCACAGAAACAGGCCCTTCAGCCCACCGAGTCTGTGCTGACCAACAACCACCCATTTATACTACTCCTACATTAATCCCATATTCCCTACCACATCCCCACCATTCTCCTACCACCTACCTACACAAGGGGCAATTTACAATGGCCAATTTAACTATCAACCTGCAAGTCTTTGGCAGTGGGAGGAAACTGGAGCACCTGGCAGAAACCCATGCGGTCACACGGAGAACTTGCAAACTCCGCACAGGCAGTACCCAGAACCGAACCCGGGTAGCTGGAGCTGTGAGGCTGCGGTGCTAACCACTGCACCGGCCTACTATATCCTTACTAGTCCTCCAACTTCTTTCCTGTTTAATGTCTGTTGTGCTCAGCAAAGCAATACAGATAAACGCTGAAAACTGGAACATTTTTCCATTCTATTACCACTACACTGTCTCCAACAAACACTCCCAGGACAGGTACAGCACGGGGTTAGATACAGAGTAAAGCTCCCTCTACACTTCCCCCTGCATTTGCCACCAAGATCCAGAAGAAACTCGTCGATTTCTTCTGGGGCAAGAGGAAACACTGGGTCTCTGCCGCGGTCCTGAGTCTCCCGATCGAGGAGGGCAGCCAGTCGCTGGTGTGCATCCGCGCCCAGGCTGCGACTCTCCGCTTTCGGACCCTGCAGAGATACCTGTGCGTCGAGCGTCCTCCCGGATGGTGTGCGCTGGCGACGTATTTTTTCCGCCAGTGTCACTGCCTTCAAGACGACACGCAGCTCCCGGTGGAGTCCGTTAGCCGCGCCTCTCTGAGGGAGTTACCTGTCTTTTACCGGGATCTATTCCAAGTCTCGAACATGGTCACCTCCAGTCAGGGCGCTCCCCCAGTGACGGAGGAGCGCGCCTCGGCTGCCCAGGCGGCCAACTCCGGGGACGGGCCGGCGGGCGGAGGAATAGCCGAAACACCCGGGACGCCCCTCACTGCGGGTGGCGAGGGGGCTCGGGAGTGCGGAGCGCTCCCGGCCGAGCTGACCCCTGCTTGGCCGGAACTGCTCATCGGACCCAGGCCCCGAAACCCTCCTCGGGAGCCGGTCCTGCACAACTCGAGCCGCCTCTCGGAAATGTCCTCCGTGCCATTCCAATTGGTGCAGAGGGGTTTCCTGTACGGGCTGCTCCTGCACACTCTCCACTTCCTCGCCCGCCGGCCGGAAACGCCCTGGCGGTCCGCGTTGCCATCTGGCGGCGAGGGGAAATCCCGATGGAGGTCTCTCGACGCGGGAGTCTTCCCCCTTTGCATCGGGGACCTGGGGTGGAGGGTGTTGCACAGAGCAGTCCCGTGCAATTGACTTTTAAGTAGGTTCACGGACTCCCAGGCCGCCTGTGCTTTCTGCGGCCTGGACGAGTCCGCGTTCCACGTATATACAGAGTGTGTGAGGTTGCAGCCCCTGTTTGAGTATTTGAAGGGCTGCTCCTCAAGTTCTGGCTGCACTTCAGTCCCACGCTCCTTATCTTTGGGCACCCGGTGCAGAGGGGCGTGGGCCAGGAGGGGGATCTCCTCGTCGGTCTGCTCCTGGGCCTGGCCAAGGTGGCCATTCACAGGTCCAGGCTGTGGGCCGTCAGGGGGTCCGTCCTCCCCGATTGCCTGCCCCTCTTCCGCGGTTACGTTCGCGCCCGGGTGTCCCTGGAGAAGGAGCATGCGGTGCCCACCAGTACGCTTGAGGCCTTCCGCGACCGGTGGGCACCGCAGGGACTGGAGTGCATCGACGACGCCAAGAATGGCATTTTAATTTGAGTTTTTTTGTTTATCTGTTTTTTAATAAAGTTATTTTAAAAAATATGTATATAAAGGGGACCTGAGGAATAAATGCCCCCTCGACATGAATTTTTTAAAAAAGGGGGTTTGATTGAGTAAAGCTCCCTCTACACCGCCCCCTACATTTGCCACCAAGATCCAGAAGAAACTCGTCGATTTCTTCTGGGGCAAGAGGAAACACTGGGTCTCTGCTGCGGTCCCGAGTCTCCCGATTGAGGAGGGCGGCCAGTCGCTGGTGTGTATCTGCACCCAGGCTGCGACTCTCCGCCTTCGGACCCTGCAGAGATACCTGTACGTCGAGCGTCCTCCCAAATAGTGTGCACTGGCGATGTATTTTTTTCCGCCGGGGCATTGCCTTCAAGACACGCAGCTCCCATCGGAGACCATTCGCCGTGCCTCTCTGAGGGAGTTGCCTGTCTTTTACCGGGATCTATTCAGAGTCCGGAACATGGTCGCCTCCAGTCACGGCGCTCCCCCGGTGGAGGAGAGCGTCTCAACTGTCCGGGAGGCCAGCTCTGGGGACAGACCGACGGGCGGAGCAGTAGCCGACACCCCCGGATACCCCTCGATACTGGTGACGAAGGGGCTTGGAAGTGTGGCGCGCTCCCAGCCAAGCTGAACCCCGCTCGGCCAGAACTGCTCATCAGACCCAGGCCCCGTAACCCTCCTCGGGAGCTGGTCCCGCACAACACAAGCCACCACTCTGAAATGCCCTCTGTGCCATTTCACATACTGCGGAGGGGTTTCCTGTATGGGCTGCTCCTGCACGCTCTCCACTTCCTCGCCCTTGTCAGCCAGCTGTACACGCCGTCATTCCTGTAGCCTGGACAAGTCCGTGTTCCATGTATATATGGAGTGTGTGAGGTTGAAGCCCCTGTTTGAGTATTTGAAGGGGATGCTCCTCAAGTTATGGCTGCACTGCAGCCCCACACTCCTGATCTTCGGGCACCCGGTACGGAGGGGCATGGGCTGGGAGGAGGATCTCGTCGGTCTGCTCCTGGGCCTGGCCAAGGTGGCAATTCACAAGTCTAGACTGCGGTCTGTCAGGGGGGGTCCATCCACCCCGATTACCTGCTCTTTTTCCGTGGTGAGTTCACGCCCGGGTTTCTCTGGAAAAGGAGCATGCGGTGTCCGCCAGTTTGCTTTCCGTGACCAGTTGGCAACGTTGGGGCTGGAGTGCATCAATGATGCCGAGAATGGCATTTTAATTTGAGTTTTTGTTTTATTTATTCAATTTTAATAAAGTTATTTTATAAAATGTAAATAAGGGGGGGCCTGAAGAATAAAGGCTCCCTCGACATAAAAAACATTTAAAAAACAGGTTAGATACTGAGTAAATCAGCTGTGCATGACATATCCACAAAGGCTCCAACTTTGGCCTCACGTCCCATGGGTGGATACAAAATTGGCTCAGCGGTAGGAAACAAAGGGTAATTGTTGACGGGTGTTTTAGCGACTGGAGGCCTGTTTCCAGTGGCGTTCCGCAGGACTCAGTACTGGGTCCCCTGCTATTTGTGGTGTATATTAACGATTTGGATGTAAATGTAGGGGGCATAATCAAGAAGTCTGCAGACGACAAAGATTGGCCATGTGGTAGATAGCGAGGAGGATAGCTGTAGGCTACAGGAAGATATTGATGGTCTGGTCAGATGGGCAGAAAAAAGGCAAATGGAATTCAACCTGGAGAAGTGTGAGGTGATGTATTTGGGGAGGTCAAACAAGGCAAAGGAATACACGATTAATGGGAAAATACTGAGAAGTGTAGAGGAAGTGAGGGACCTTGGAGTGAATGTCCACAGATCCCTGAAGGTAGCAGGACGGGTTGATAAGTGGTTAAGAAGGCATATGGAATCCTTTCCTTTATTAGCCGAGGTATAGAATATAAGAGCAGGGAGGTTATGCTGGAACTGTATAACTCATTGGTTAGGCCACAACTTGAGTACTGTGTGCAGTTCTGGTCACCTCATTACAGAAAGGATGTAATTGTACTAGAGAGGGTACAGAGGAGATTTACGAGGATGTTGCCAGGAATAGAAAAATGCAGCTATGAGGAAAGATTGGATAGGCTGGGGTTGTTCTCCTTGGAACAGAAAAGGGTGAGGGGAGATCTGATTGAAAAGTGCAAAATTGTGAGGGGCCTGGATAGAGTGGAGGCGAAGGGTCTATTCACCTTAGCAGAGGTGTCAGTGACGAGGGGGCATAGATTTAAAGTGATTGGTCAAAAGATTAGAGGGGAGATGAGGAAAAACATTTTCACCCAGAGGGTGATGATGGTCAGGAACTCACTGCCTGAAAGGGTAATTGAGGCAGAAACCCTCAACTCATTCAGGAGTCTGGATATGCACCTCAAGTGCTGTAATCTGCAGGGCTACGGACCAAATGCTGGAAGGTGGGATTAGAATAGGTGGATCGTTTTTCAGCCAGCACAGACACGATGGGCCAAGTGGCCTCTTTCTGTGCCTTAAACTTTCTCTGATTCTTTGAAGAAACAGACAATCAGGCAGCAAACTATTGCTGCTTAAAGCATTCAGTGGGAATCGGGTCAGAATGCCACAAACATCTTGTGCAAGAGTCTTCAAACTTGGAGTGTGATTTACAACCCATCAGACATTGAAGGGTTAACAAGGTATACAGTTTAAATGTTTAAACGGTGTAAAACACCCCGAAGGTGTGAAGTGGTGTCCTGTACAGACTGACCTTTAATTACAGACTGGAGATTCAATAAAGGACAAAGGACTGCTTCCGGGTCAAAGTACAAGTCAACATTTACATTATCACTCAATCATTTAAACATTACTTTGAGAGAAGGAATGGCAGCAATCTCAGGTGGAGAATGGCCCCTTCTCCACTTCACACTCTCTCACTCTCCTCCTCACTCTCCTTCCCCTCCTCTACCCCCTCACTCTCAGCCTCACCCTCACTCTCCACCCTCACTCTCCCCATCCTCACTCTCCCCATCCTCCTCCTCCCCCTCACCCTCCCCCTCCCCCTCACCCTCACCCTCCCATCACCCTCCCCTTCACTCTCACCCTCCCCTCACTCTCACCCTCCCCCTCACCTTCACCCTCCCCCTCACCGTCACCTCACCCTCCCCTCACCCTTACTCTCCTCCTCCCCTCACCCTCACCCTCCCCTTCACCCTCCCCCTCACCTCACCCTCCCCTCACCCTCACCCTCCCCTCACCTTCCCCTCACCCTCCCCCTCACCCTCACCGTCACCTCACCCTCCCCCTCACCCTCCCCCTCACCCTCACCGTCACCCTCACCTCACCCTCCCCCGTCACCCTCTCCCTCTCCCTCTCACTCACTCCCACCCGACCCCGGTCTCCCGCAGTGTGACGGCCGGCCCAGCCCCGGGCTCCTCCACTCTGTCCCCGGGCCCTACCTGGCGGTAGAGGCGGTAGATACTGAACCCTGCCACCTCCAGGTAGAATTGCCAGTCTCCGCCCAGCTGCGGCCCCTCCAGCTCCCGCCAGACCCCCTCCGGGCAGCACAGCGCCATAGCAACAAGTCACGTGGCAGCTGCTGGCCCCGCCCCGAAAGAGCTACCGGTCACGTGGTACACACACCAGTCCCAGGATCAGTGAGGGGCTCAGGATAGTGTCCATCAAACAGCCAATCAAAACCCATCATCAACCCCCATCAAAACCCCCATAAAACCCCCATCAAAACCCATCATAACCCCCATAAAAGCCCCATCAAAACCCACCATCAACCCCCATCAAAACCCCCATAAAACCCCCATCATAACCCCCATAAAAGCCCCATCAAAACCCACCATCAACCCCCATCAAAACCCCCATCAAAACCCATCATAACCCCCATAAAAGCCCCATCAAAACCCACCATCAACCCCCATCAAAACCCATCATAACCCCCATAAAAGCCCCATCAAAACCCATCATCAACCCCCATCAAAACCCCCATAAAACCCCCATCAAAACCCATCATAACCCCCATAAAAGCCCCATCAAAACCCACCATCAACCCCCATCAAAACCCCCATCAAAACCCATCATAACCCCCATAAAAGCCCCATCAAAACCCACCATCAACCCCCATCAAAACCCATCATAACCCCCATAAAAGCCCCATCAAAACCCACCATCAACCCCCATCAAAACCCATCATAACCCCCATAAAACCCCCATCAAAACCCACCATCAAAACCCATCATAACCCCCATAAAACCCCCATCAAAACCCATCATAACCCCCATAAAAGCCCCATCAAAACCCACCATCAACCCCCATCAAAACCCCCATAAAACCCCCATCAAAACCCATCATAACCCCCATAAAACCCCCATAAAAGCCCCATCAAAACCCACCATCAACCCCCATCAAAACCCATCATAACCCCCATAAAAGCCCCATCAAAACCCACCATCAAAACCCATCATAACCCCCATAAAACCCCCATCAAAACCCATCATAACCCCCATAAAACCCCCATCAAAACCCATCATAACCCCCATAAAACCCCCATCAAAACCCACCATCAACCCCCATCAAAACCCATCATAACCCCCATCAAAACCACACCATCAACCCCCATCAAAACCCCCATAAAACCCCCATCAAAACCCATCATAACCCCCATCAAAACCCATTATAACCCCCATCAAAACCCATTATAACCCCCATAAAACCCCCATCAAAATCCACCATCAACCCCCATCAAAACCCATCATAACCCCCATAAAACCCATCATAACCCCCATAAAACCCCCATCAAAACCCACCATCAACCCCCATCAAAACCCATCATAACCCCCATAAAACCCTCATCAAAACTCATCATAACCCCCATCAAAACCCATCATAACCCCCATAAAACCCCCATCAAAACCCATCATAACCCCCATAAAACCCCCATCAAAACCCCCATCAAAACCCATCATAACCCCCATAAAACCCTCATCAAAACTCATCGTAACCCCCATAAAACCCCCATCAAAACCCACCATCAACCCCTATCAAAACCCATCATAACCCCCATAAAACCCCCATCAAAACCCACCATAACCCCCATAAAACCCCCATCAAAACCCATCATAACCCCCATAAAACCCCCATCAAAACCCATCATAACCCCCATAAAACCCCCATCAAAACCCCCATCAAAACCCATCATAACCCCCATAAAACCCCCATCAAAACCCATCATAACCCCCATCAAAACCCATCATAACCCCCATATAACCCCCATCAAAACCCATAATAACCCCCATAAAACCCCCATCAAAACCCACCATCAACCCCCATCAAAACCCATCATAACCCCCATATAACCCCCATCAAAACCCACCATAACCCCCATCAAACACCCCCATCATAACCCACCATCAACCCCCATCAAAACCCACCATAACCCCCATAAAGCCCCCATCAAAACCCACCATAACCCCCATAAAACCCACATCAAACCCCACCATAACCCCCATATAACCCCCATCAAAAACTACCATAACCCCCATAAAACCCACATCAAAACCGACCATAACCCCCATATAACCCCCATCAAAACCCACCATAACCCCCATAAAACCCACATCAAAACCCACCATAACCCTCATATAACCACCATCAAAACCCACCATAACCCCCATAAAACCCACATCAAAACCCACCATAACCCTCATATAACCACCATCAAAACCCACCATAACTCCCATAAAACCCACATCAAAACCCACCATAACCCCCATCAAAACCCACCATAATCCCCATAAAACCCCCATCAAAACCCACCATAATCCCCATAAAACTCCCATCAAAACCCACCATAACCCCATCAAAACCCATCATAACCCACCATCAACCCCCATCAAAACCCACCATCAACCCCCATCAAAACCCACCATAACCCCATCAAAACCCACCATAACCCACCATCAAAACCCACCATAACCCCCATAAAACTCCCATCAAAACCCACCATAACCCCCATAAAACCCACATCAAAACCCACCATAACCCCCATATAACCTCCATCAAAACCCACCATAACCCCATCAAAAAACCACCATAACCCCCATCAAACACCCCCATCATAACCCCCAAACACCCCATCAAAACCCACCATAACCTCCATCACAACCCCCATCAAAACCCACTATAACCCCCATAATAACACCATCAAAACCCCATCATACCACTCATCAAAACACCCCAACATAACCCCCATCAAAACCCACCATAACCCCCATAAAAACCCCATCAAAACCCACCATAACCCCCATCAAACACCCCATCATAACCCCCATCACAACTCCCATAATAACCCCCATCAAAACCCCATCAAAACCCCCATCAAAAACCCACCATAACCCCCATCAAACACCCCATCATAACCCCCATCACAACTCCCATAATAACCCCCATCAAAACCCCCATCAAAAACCCACCATAACCCCCACCATAATCCCTATCAAACACCCCCATAACCCCCATCAAAAATCCACCCTAACCCCCATCATAATGCCCAAACAATTCACCATAACCCCCATCAAAACCCCACCATAACCCCCACCATAACTCCCATCAAACACCCCCCATAACCCCCATCAAAACCCCACCATAACCCCCATCATAACCCCCATCAAACAACCCCCCATAACCCCAATCAAAACCCCACCATAACCCCCATCATAACCCCCATCAAACAACCCATCATAACCCCACCATAACCTCCATCAAATCCCCACCATAACCCCCATCAAACAACCCACCATAACCCCCATCAAACACCCCATCATAACCCCCATCAAAACTCCCATAATAACCCCCATCAAAACCCCCATCAAAAACCCACCATAACCCCCACCATAACCCCCATCAAACACCCCCATAACCCCCATCAAAAATCCACCCTAACCCCCATCATAATGCCCAAACAATTCACCATAACCCCCATCAAAACCCCACCATAACCCCCACCATAACTCTCATCAAACACCCCCCATAACCCCCATCATAACCCCCATCAAACAACCCCTCATAACCCCAATCAAAACCCCACCATAACCCCCATCATAACCCCCACCATAACCCCCATCAAATCCCCACCATAACCCCCATCAAACAACCCACCATAACCCCCATCATAACCCCCATCAAACAACCCCTCATAACCCCCATCAAATCCCCACCATAACCCCCATCAAACAACCCACCATAACCCCCATCAAACACCCCAGCATAACCCCCATCAGAATCCCATCAAAACCCACACCATAACACCCATCAAATCCCCCATCAGAACCCCCACCATAACACCCATCAGAACCCCCACCATAACACCCATCAGAACCCCATCAAAACCCTCATCAGAACCCCATAAAACCCCACCATAACCCCCATCATAACCCCATCATAATCTCCATCATAACCCCCATCCAAACCCTCATCCAAACCTCATTGTTATCTCCATCACAATCCCCATCACAACCCCCAATCTGTTCGTGTCTAATAAGTTCTGTTGATGGATGTTAAATACCTAGTAGTTGAAGGCAACAAGGTGAGTAGGTGTTGGGTGGTGTTTCGTTAATTGTACTCAGATGTATATATAAAGAGCCAGCACTGACTGGAGATTGTTAGGAGTGGTGAACTGAGTTTTGTGGTAAATAATAAATGGTCTCCACCAAAGCATCCTACTCTCAGTGTCTTCACAAACTAGCTTGGAAGTTTCTCTAGCATTGGTAGCTGAGGATGGTTGCCTGAAAGTGATGATTGGAGACTAAGGTTTATTTTCAGACAGAAGACTGTAATTGGATTTCATCTTTTTGAAGAAAGATGACTGAAAGCAGGTGTAGGGTGTTGGGATATGATTTTTCCACTGCTATTTTGTGAAGCTGAACCTTCTGATCAATGAACGGATGAAGTTACTCTCTGGATGTGGGTTATATCTTTGCCAAAGAGGAAGCAAGGAATGGCCCTTGTACATTCACTTCCTGCCAGAAGCAAGATCGGGGCAAAGTGTTCTCGCAGCTAGAGGCTCATCATTTGGAAAATGAGGAAGGTTTGAACAATCTCAAAGTTTATGGATAAAATTTATATGAAAGATGACTTATTGAGAGCCTATGAGGCGTGGTTGGACTTTGATAAATTTAGAAAAATGGATGGTTTTTCCATAGAAGAGTGTATCATGGAGTTTAACTGACTCTATGCAGGGTTGCAGTGATTCTAGTTGGAAATTCTAAGTCAGTACTTGCCTTCATATTGTTGGATTGTGCTTGGATATCAAAGATGGAGAGGCTCTTAGTCTTTACTGGGGTTAGATTCAAAGAGACTTTTTGACCAGATGTCTGAAGCCTTAAAAAAAGAGAAAATGTGGGGAATACATTCCTTTCTGACTGCTTTCATTGTGCAAATGGGTTGAAGGTGGAGGATACAATACCAGCAGCAATTCCAGGTCATTGCAATGTGGGGCCCAGACATCAGTATGAAAGAAGAATCACTCACCAACAAAATGACTGAGGATTGGGATCCTCTTAGTGGATATAACAGATGGTGGGAATTGGACAATTATGGCAGAAAGATGAACACCAGGAATAACCAAGGAGTGGTCAACAGGCATTTCTGATGTGACTCAAAGTATCATTGTGTTGCATTGTCCAAAAATGAATAACAGGATTTTTGAGATGAAATGACTTGGAAGGTGAGGATGACGACACTGATCAATCAGAAGGAATTGTATTGGTCACGAGAAGCTTCAGTCTGGTAATGGGTGTCCTAGTCGCAGTATGTGGAGTGGACTGGTTAAGGTGTTATAAGTTTTCCTTAAGGAAGACCAAAATAAGGTCAAAGAATATGACAGTTCTATCTGTTTCTGGTTTGGGGTTGACAGCACATCCATCACTTAAAGTGGTGATTCCATGTAAAATAGCAGGGGTAAACTGCTTTATAAGTATGCATGAGTATCCAGTGAAATATCTTTGCTGTTGAGCTGTTTATGAAAAAAAGGTTCAAATGAAATTGGATATGGAACACAGTAAGGTGATTGTCTTTGGAAGGTCTGTACATTTGTATTTTACACAGTTGGGACGTTATTGTATCAAAAACAAAGTGCTGGAAATACTCAGCAGGTCTGTCAGCATTTGTGCAGAGAGAAAAGCAGAGTTAGCGTTTCAGGTCGGTGACCTTTCATCAGAACTGGCAAAGGTTAGAAAAGAATTGGGGTTTTAAGCAAGTGAAGGGGGTGGGGGAAGACAACAAAGGGGAAGGTGTTTGATAGGGCAGGAGAGATTAAATAACAAAGCTGTCCTGGGACAAAGGCACAGCATATGTTTTTTCTTGTGGTGAAAGACAAAGTATTAGTCCAGAGAGAGTGTTAATAGCAGAATAATGAGCAGCTCTGACTACATGAAAAGTAAGCACATGGTTAAAAAATAAAATTTAAAGGCCAGTCATGCTCTGACGTTATTGAACTCAATGTTCAGTCAGCAAGGCTGCAGAATGCCTAATCGAAAGATCAGGTGCTACTCCTCGAGCTTGTGTTGATGTTCACTGGAACATCGGAGCAGACCAAAGACAATGAATACTGTATACTAAATTGAAAGAAGTACAAGTAAATCACTGGTTCACCTGAAAGGAGTGTTAGGGGTCTGGGATAGTGAGGAGAGAGGATGTAAAAGGATAGGTATCACACCTCCTGCGATTGCATGGGAAGGAGATGAGGTGTCAGGGGTAATGGAGAGTGGGCCAGGGTGTCACAGAGGGAATGATCCCTTCGGAATGCTGACTGGGAGGGTGGTAGAGGCGGGTTGCCTCACATCCTTTAAAAAGTACCTGGATCAGCACTTGGCACGTCATAACATTCAAGGCTATGGGCCAAGTGCTGGCAAATGGGATTAGGTAGACAGGTCAGGTGTCTTTAATGCATCGGTGCAGACTTGATGGGCTGAAGGGCCTCTTCTGCACTGTATTATTCTGTGATTCTGTGAACTGCACTACCCTCATCTATCTTCCTTGTTACTACAAAACATTCGATCAAGTTGGTCAAACAAGTTCTTCCCTTAACAAACCCATGTTGACTATCCTTCATTAACCTGTGCTTTTCTAAGTGACAGTTTCTCAGAATAGATTCCAATAATTTGCCCACTACTGAGGTTAGACTGACTGGCCTGTAATTATCCGGTCTATCCTTTGCTCCCTTTTTAAACAGAGGTACAACGTTAGCAGTTCTCCAATCCTCTGGCACCACACCTGTATCCAGTGAGGACTGGAAAATGATGGTCAGACCTTCTGCTATTTCCTTTCTTGTTTCTTTTAACAACCTGGGGGATATTTCATCTGGCCCTGGTGATTTATCCACTATCAAGGATGCTAATCCTATTAATACTTCCTCTCTCCCTATGTTTATCACATCCAATACTTCACACTCTTCCTCCTTAACTACAATATCTGCATCATCCTCCTCGTTTGTGAAGAGAGGTGCAAAGTATTCATTAAGAACCATACCGACATCTTCCGCTCTTACACATAGGTTACCTTTTTGGTCTTTTATGGGCCCTTAGTTACTTTCTCTTTACTTATCCTCTTACTCTTAATGTATTGATAAAACATCTTTAGGTTAACCTTGATTTTCTTGCCAATATTCTTTCATGCCCTCTCTTTGCTTTCCTAGTTTCCTTTTTGATTTCAACCCTCAATTTTCTATACTCCTCTCAGCTTTCTGTAGTATTGAGCTCTTGGTGTTGGACATGAGCTTTCCTTTTCTGCCTTATCTTACCCTGTAAGCTCCTTGACATCCATGGGGCTCTAGATTTGGCCATCTCACCCTTTTTCTTCGTGGGAACATGTTTACTCTGAGTCCCTTCAATCTCCTCTTTGAATGCCTCCCACTGTTCTGACATTGATTTACCTTCAAGTAGCTGTTTCCAGTCCACATTCACTAAATCACTCCTCAGTTTAGTAAAATTGGCCTTGCCCCAATTGAGAACTCTAACTCCTGTTCTATCTCTGTCCTTTTCCATAATTATGTTAAAACTGACTGAATTATGAACACTATCACCAAAATGTTCTCCCACTGCCACTCCTTCCACCTGCCCATCTTCATTTCCTAAAACTAAATCTAAAACTGCACCCTCTCTTGTTGGACTTGCTACACACTGGACAAAAATGTTCTCCTGAATGCACCTCAAGAATTCTGCTCCCTCAATTCCTTTCATCTAAAACTATCCCAGTTAATATTGGGGTAGTTAAAATCTCCTACTATTACTCTCCTATTGTTCTTGCACTTCTCAGAGATCTGCTTACATATCTGCTCTTCTATCTCCCTCTGACTGGGGGTCATCTTCACACCCTGCTTCCTATAAAGACTCGATTCCATTCTCCCAGTTTCTCTGTCTCCGACGCATCTGCTCTGATGATGCAACCTTCCACAACAGAACCTCTGATATGTCTTTTTTTGTCCTCAACCGAGGATTCCCCCCCCACTGTGGTTGACAGGGCCCTCAACCGTGTCCGGCCCATTTCCCGCACTTCTGCCCTCACGCCTTCCCCTCCCTCTCAGAACCACGACAGGGTTCCCCTTGTCCTCACTTTCCACTCCACCAGCCTCCACATCCAGAGGATCATCCTCTGCCATTTCTGCCACTTCCAGTGTGATGCCACTACCAAACATATCTTCCCCTCCCCTCCCCTGTCAGCATTCCGAAGGGATTGTTCCCTCCATGACACCCTGGTCCACTCCTCCATTACCACGGAAACCGCATCGCCTTCCCATGGCACGTTCCCCTGCAATCGCAGGAGGTGTAATACCTGTGCATTTACCTCCTCTCTCCTCACTTTCCAAGGCCCCAAACACTCCTTTCAGGTGAAGCAGTGATTTACTTGTACTTCTTTCAATGTAGTATACTGTATTCACTGCATACAATGCGGTCGCCTCTATTTTGGGGAGACCAAACGCAGATTGGGTGACTGCCTTGCAGAACACCCCCGCTCAGTCTGAAAGCATGACCTCAAGGTTCTGGTTGCTTGCCATTTCAACACTCCCCACCAATGCCCCCCCCCCCCCCCCCGCCCCCCCCCCCCGCCACTGTCATGCCAACATTTCTGTCTTTGGCCTGCTCCAGTGTTCCAGTGAACATTAACGTAAACTCGAGGAACAGCACCTGGTCTTTCGATTAGGCATTCTACACACTTGCGGAATGAACATTGAGTTCAATAACTTCAGAGTATGACTGGCCTGTTTTTAATATTTTATTTTTTAACCATGTTCCTGTTTTGCATGTAGACAGAGTTGCTCATTATTCCGCTATTAACACGCTCTCTGGACTAATGCTTTATCTTTCACCACAAGTATTAACACGCTGTTTGCCTTTGTCCCAGGACAGCTTTGTTATTTAATCTCATCTGCCCTCTGCCCTATCAAACACCTTCCCCTTTGTTCTCTTCCCCCACCCCCTTCACTTGCTTAAAACCCTATTCTGTTCTAACCTTTGCCAGTTCTGATGAACGGTCACAGACCTGAAACGTTAACTCTGCTTCTCTCTCCCCAGATGCTGCCAGACCTATTGAGTGTTTCCAGCACTTTGTTTTTGGTCCAGATTTCCAGCATCTGCAGTATTTTGCTTTTATTTTAGTGGGACTTTATTATATTCCTTTTAACAAGACCTAACTCCTCTAAGCAGAATGATAGAGGTATTCGTGGCGGCCGGGGCTAAGGATTTAAAGGAGAAAAGGCAGATTATTTCAAAACTATATCGATAGTTTGCACATCCATCTTGTCATAGGTTGAAGATTTTATTAAAAGATGCAGGGGTAATAGATGACTATACTAAACTTTTATCGAGAATATCAGTGAAAATCTGTAAAAGCAAAAAAAATACAGGAGGACGACCTCACAACCCACAGTGAGTCTCCCATTAGTAAGGGACTTTAATGAAACTGCAGCGATGGACTTGAAGGTATGGGATAATGAAAACATTTTTTTTCTACACTTTATAGGCATAGCAACTAGATTCAGTCTGTCAACGGTAATTTATAGTAAAGACAAGAAAGCAATAGTGGACAAGATAATGGAAAGGTGGATAGGAACAGGACTGGGAGCACTGGCTAGGTTTCTAACTGACAATGGAGGAGAATTTACCAATGATGAGTTCAGGAATATGTGTGAAAATATGAATATTGTATCAATGTACACGGCAGCAGAAAGTCCTTTTAGTGATGGGATTTGTGAGAGAAATCACGCTGTGATTGACGAGATGCTCTGAAATATTTTAGCCGACCATCCAAATTGTAAATTGACTGCTGCTCTGACGTGGGCAGTACATGTAAAAAACACACTTCAAATGGTTAGGGGCTGTAACCCATATCAATTAGTTTATGGCAAGAATCTGAAAATACCTTCAGTAATGTGGGATCATCCCCCGGCTTTAGAGGCGACTACAATTAGTTCCATTTTTGCAGAACATTTGAATGTCATGCATTCAGGGAGAAAAGCATTTATTAAGGCGAAGGTTTCAGAAAAAAATCAGGAGAGTTTTGAGGTATCGGATCAGGCCATCAGAAAAAACATTTATACCAGAGACACGATGTATTACAAAAGAGAAGGGAAGAAAGAATAGAGAGACCCCGGAAAGGTTATCGGCATTGATGGCAAAATGGTAACTTTACAACATGGTAACCAAACTGTTAGAGTGCATTCCTCACGGCTTATTGGCACTGTTGTGGTGTGTTTCACAAATCACCACCCAGAGACTCAAGTCAGGTCAAATGGTAGCTTTATTCTGCAACATGCATGAGGGAGGCCACGACAACAGAGCAAGCTCCAAATCCCAGCCCTCCGGAGAAACAGATACATCCACTTTTATATATCTAGGTTGCACCACCCTACGTGATCTCATTTGAAACAAACAATACCTGTTCATGATTGCAAATATTCCAGGCTTTGTTTTAACACATACCCGAGTCTTTCTAAATCCGATCCTGACCGCTCTCTGCTAATTCAATTAGTAGCTGTTTCCCCATTCTAATGTAATCAAGCTCTTTTCTGAGAATTAGTTTAAACTTCATCTTTGTTACATATTTTGCAATGACAAGCTGGTTGAAGTTAATCCATTCGTTCCCACTTCAGTCCCTCCTATTGGCCATATCATACTCTAATGTGGTTAAGGCCACTATACCTTTCGAGGGTCCGCCCAGAGACCCCGATGAGCAAACTGAGTCCCGGAGATTCCCATCCTTAGCCTTTCCAGTTTCTGTTGCACTGTGCTGCTGGTCAGCATGTCTGGACTGGGGATTTGGGCATTTGCCCCTAGATCTCCTAGTCCCCCTAGCTATTTTCATCCTTCTTTCTTGTTTCTCATTGACGAAAGTCTGATATTCTCAACCTTGAGGGGGGCCTGTGTTTATTTGATTTTGTGGATGTTCTTCTTGAATCTGCACAAGAGTATAATAAGTGTTGGTAACACCAGTAGTTGGACCACGACCAAGACATGGGATTTAATCCAGATCCATGGATGGACCTGTATATCCAGTCCCCAATTCCACAACTCACCCCACCGCGATGCTTCCTGTATTTCTTCTACTTTCCTCATGTTTTCCATGATGATACTTCTCCTTCCTGTATCTGCCATAGGTTCTCCCTCATTTGTACTCTCAGCCATCCTCCCCATGTGGCGCATACTTTTCCCAACCTATTTTATCTATAGATAGTCAGAGATCCTTAATTACCTTGTTGATGGTTTCAGCGTGTGTTTCTAGAATGCCTACTACATCTAGGTCTCCTTGCACTAATTCCTGGTCGTTGACTAACTGGTCTTCCATCACAATTTATTCCCTGAGAATGTTCTTTACCCGGAGGGTCACATTCCTGACCTTGTCATCCAGGGCAGCTAAATCTAGGGTATTAACTACGCCTGTTCCTGTATTTAAATACCATGGCTATGTCATTGAGCAGACCTCTCCGGGGACATTGCTGAAACCCTCCAGATGCCACAGCCTGACCGAGCACCTGCTTTATCAGTATAGGATGCAATCCTCTGACTGGACCTGAGCACCATTTGGGTCACCCCAGGGCAGATACATTCTGATTACACTCACAAGTTTGTGTGGTGCATTCTCAAACTTCCTTCCCTTCATCAATTAATGCTAGTCTATTTGCCAGCCCTGTTTATTAGGCAGAGCATTCTGGCTGTGCCTCAATGGTTGTTGTGACCGTTGCTGCCACAGTGGCGGGGTTTGAGGTGGTGGTGTGTTCCGTCCTCTCAATCCGGGGGATTCGGATTGCTTCCCTCCTACACCATCAAGGGGCTTCATCAGTTGCGCATGTGGGCCATATCTTAATTTTTCCCTCTGTTCCCACATCAGGTGTGAGGCGTATAGGCTGTCTGTCGGGATATTGTCCCAGCCAGTTGTCACCTAGCCCATCCATTGATCGTATGGTGAGGTTGGCTCCTGGTGTCCCAGGCATTCCATGATTTTTAATTAACGTCATTGGATATTGACTGGGACGATGTATATGTGCGATTTGATTCTCATGTAATATTATTTCACTCTCAGTTTCTTGGTGACGGCGTGCATCAAAGAATCTCCCCAGACTGGTTGGCCTCTGGATATTGTTCCTGCTGAGTCGTATGTTGCTTTCTTTGTTTTTCTTGACAATATTCACCTGTCCCACCACCAGGTGGGATGCCAGGAGCATCAAGATTGTGGTGTGACCCATCTATATTTACCTGCAACGAGATAATTAATACGGAGGTGTCTGTCCCCTCGTCCTGTGGATAAATCACATTAGGGGTTAAATGGTTTACCTTGTGACCAGTACTTCCATTTGTGCTTACCTCGCTCATCAACTGTGACGTATGTGTCGCTGGTCGGTACTACTTCACACGGTCTATTCTAGCTGGCTCGCCACCCAGGTTTCTTAGGGAGGACTTTGACCATCACTTTATCCCCTATACCCAGCAATGTAGGCTTCTGCTTTCCTATTTCTTCCCAGTCTCTGTCTCCTCCTTGTCTTGTTTGTCCTGTACTTCTTGCCTCATGTCCTGTAACTATCGATATGACTCTAACATATCTGTGGATTCTGTCCTTTGCCATCATCACTCCCTCCCACCGTATCTTCTGGCCGTCTCCTGGCTCTCCCTGTCATTAGCTCGTAGGGTGTCAGGCAGGTGGTTGTGTTAGGCATTGCTCTTAGATGCATTAGGATAGCAGGCAAAACCTCTGTCCACCGTTTCCCACATACCATTATAGTCTTGGGAATAGCTGTTTTCAGGGTCTTCTTCATCCTTTCTACCATTCCTGAGCTCTGGGGGGTGGTATGGGATGTGGTATCACTGTTTTACTCCCAAGAGGTGGCATACCTGTTTCATAGCCTTCCCTTGTGAAATGTGTTCTCTGATCACTATCTATCTGTAGTGGCACTCCCCAATGGGTTATCTCTTAGCCAGGATTCTTGTCACTGTGATAGCTGCACAATTCCTCATCGGAAATGTTTCTACCCATCTAGTAAATTGAGTTATAATCACCAAACCCTATATCTTTCCACTGCTCTTAGGTAGGGGTCCAGTAAAGTCGATTTTGTATCCGTTCCCATGGTCCTTTGGGAAGTTCCTGATATGCCATCCAGACCGTAGTGGGTTTCCCTGGATTGTGTTGTGCACAGACCAAACACTGCTGGCAATATTTTGCTATATCTCATTCCATTCCGGACACCACCAGTCCTTTTGGAAGAAGCCAAGGGTGGCGTTCCATCCTTCATGGCTTTGTCCATAATGTTATCAAGTGTTGCTGTGTGCAAACTGGTGTAACAACACAACTGCCCCTCTGGTATATACCATCTGCTCCCATTAATGCTCCCCCTTTTGCCATTCTGTCTCTTCCTCTGCACCCACGTCCCGGTGTATTTGTACCAAATTGACATCCTCGTCTTGCGTGGTTACCACACTTACCGGATGTCCTATATCTGTTGCTTGCCTGGCGGTCTAGTCTGCCTAAGCGTTTCCCTGTTGAATGGGTGAGTATTGTCTGATGTGCCTTCACCTTTACTACTGACACTTCCTTAGGTAATTTTGAAGCCTCGACTAATCTCCTAACTATTTCTTCATGCTGGATGTTTCCCCCTTGCCTACTCCATGCAGTCATTTAGTCCTACAACACCCCGAGGGCATATCTGCTGTCTGTGTACACATTTATTCATTTACCACCGCCTAACGTAAGTGCTTTGCTAAGAGTTATCATATCTGCTACTTGGGTTGAACAGGAGGGTTCCAGGGTCCCCTTTGTAACGGTTTTGCCGTCCGCGTCTACTACCACCCACTCTGTTCTCGGCTCTCCATCCACATATCACCTTGACCCACCTACTAATATTCTGTGTCGCTGCACAAATTGCCTGATCCCTTTTCCTGCCCCTTTCTTCTTCCTGGATTACATTTCCACATACATGTGGTTCCCCATCTAGCATTCTTTCCCCGGGTTTATACCTACGTCTCGAAATATCTGGACTGATCTATCTTTCGGGATTAAAACCACTTCCCAGGCTGCTCTCCATCTATCTGAGATGGATTTCAATCTCCCTGTGTTTAACAGTTCTACCCAGGTATGTCTCGTATGTAACATTAATTGCCCTGTCATGACTACAGGCTCGCAGACCCTAACTGCCCAGGCTGCACAGTTGAGTGCTTGTGTACACCAGTTTGTGCTGGCAGCCATGGCAGATTGTTTGGCAGCATAATACGCCATGGGACGCTTCTGATCCCCATGGTCTTGCATCACAACCATATTGTAGTACGCTCCGTCCTGACGACAATGCAGATGAAAGAGTTTCTCCTGATTGGGGAGCCCTAAGGCTGGTGCCTGTGACAGAGCTTCTATATCTCGGTATGCCTTTTCCTGTTCCGGCCCCCAAGTTATAGTTCCTAAGGGTGCCAGTCCTCCTTTGACTGAGGCTTGGATTGGCTGTACGATATTCGCATAGTTAGGAATAACATTTCTGCAATAGTTGAGTCCCAAGACTTTTCGGACCCCTCTAACATTCTCAGGCCTTGGCAGATTTTGTATGGCTGCTCTCCTGTCTGCAGATAGTGACCACTTCCCTTGACTTATCACATGTCCCAGATAGTTTACGTCAGATTTTCCCATTTGTGCTTTCTTAGGACTCACCTTAAGACTTGCTTTCTGGAGAGCTTGTAATACAGTTATTAGGGCTCCACAATGTCCTCCCTCTGTGCAGGAGGCTATCAACAGGTCATCAACACATTGTAGGACTGTGCTCTCAAATAGGCTCAGGTCTATATCTCCTAATATTTTGCTCATAACTTGGTGGAAAATTCCGGGGACATTGTGGAACCTTTTGGGGTAATCAGGTCCAGGTATATTGTTTGTCTCCCACCAAGAAAGCAAACTCCTCCTGTGACTCCCTATCCAATGGTATCGCCCAGAACCTGTGAGATATGTCTAAGACACCAGGGTTTAATCCATTAAGTATGGTGGCAGGGCTAGTCATGATAGGATGTTACTGGGGAATAACTTTGTTCAGTTCTGTATAGTCTATGGTGAGGCAGTCAGTGCCATATGGGGGAATTGGTGGCAGATTCTCTGTACCTGATTACTCCCTGTTTTAGGAGGCCTTGCACTATGTCCCTGACTGCCTGCATTGCGGCGGCTTTAATGGAGTACTGTTTCTTGGTAGTATGCTGTGAACCTGGAGCTTTAATGGGTGCCATGTTTACACTTCCACAGTCCAGTTTTTTTTTGTCTGCTCAGACACCTGTCATTTTGGAACATATTAACCCAAAGGCTCCCTCCTGTTGCCAGTTCTTGGTAATGGCCTTTGCAGTGCCCACTTGGACTGTATAGGCCGAACGACATGGTGTCAGTTGTCACACGCCCTCTTTCCTATTGCAGGTGGCCATATGACCCGACTGTGTCTAGGATCTACTGGGCTCCGGCCTCACGTAATATATCTATTCCTATGATTGTTCCCTCAGAGTTGGGACATACCCAAAAACAGACAGGCAGGGCCCGACGTGACTTTCACCTCCCCGGGGGCAGGTACTTCCTATTTCTGAGATGCCAGTGTGAACATACGAATTAGGAGGAGCAGGCCACTCGGCCCCTCGAGCCTGCTCCACCATTCAACAAGATTGGGACTGATCTGATTGTGAACTCAAATCCACATTCCCACCTACCCCCAATAACCTTTCTCTCCCTTGCTTATCAGGAATCTATCTACCTTTGCCTTAAGAATATTCAAAGACTCTGCTTCCACTCCCTTTTGAGGAAGAGAATTCCAAAGTTTCACGACCCTCTGATAAAAAAAATTCTCCAGTTTTTTTTTAAGGGTCTGTATCTCCTTGCTTCCTGCCCATTCATGTATCTGTCTAGATACATCTTAAAAGACGCTATTGTGCCCGCGTCTACCACCTCCGCTGGCAATGCATTCTAGGCACCCACCACCCTCTGCGTAAAGAACTTTCCACGCATATCCCCCCTAAACTTTTCCCCTCTCACTTTGAACTTGTGACCCCTAGTAATTGAATCCCCCACTCTGGGAAAAAGCTTCTTGCTATCCAGCCTGTCTATACCTCTCATGATTTTGTACACCTCAATCAGGTCCCCCCTCAACCTCCGTCTTTCTAATGAAAATAATCCTAATCTACTCAACCTCTCTTCATAGCTAGCGCCCTCCATACCAGGCAACATCCTGGTGAACCTCCTCTGCACCCTCTCCAAAGCATCTACATCCTTTTGGTAATGTGGCGAGCAGAACTGCACGCAGTATTCCAAATGTGGCCGAACCAAAGTCCGATACAACTGTAACATGACCTGCCAACTCTTGTACTCAATGCCCCGTCCGATGAAGGAAAGCATGCCGTATGCCTTCTTGACCACTCTATTGACCTGCGTTGCCACCTTCAGGGAACAATGGACCTGAACACCCAAATCTCTCTGGACATCAATTTTCCCCAGGACTTTTCCATTTACTGTATAGTTCACTCTTGAATTGGATCTTCCAAAATGCATCACCTCGCATTTGCCCTGATTGAACTCCATCTACCATTTCTCTGCCCAACTCTCCAATCTACCTATATTCTGCTGTATTCTCTGACAGTCCCCTTCACTATCTGCTACTCCACCAATCTTAGTGTCGTCTGCAAACTTGCTAATCAGACCACCTATACTTTCCTCCAAATCATTTATGTATATCACAAACAACAGTGGTCCCAGCACGGATCCCTGTGGAACACCACTGGTCACACGTCTCCATTTTGAGAAACTCCCTTCCACTACTACTCTCTGTCTCCTGTTGCCCAGCCAGTTCTTTATCCATCTAGCTAGTACACCCTGGACCCCATGCGACTTCACTTTCTCCATCAGCCTACCATGGGGAACCTTATCAAACGCCTTTCTGAAGTCCATGTATATGACATCTACAGCCCTTCCCTCATCAATCAACTTTGTCACTTCCTCAAAGAATTCTATTAAGTTGGTAAGACATGACCTTCCCTGCACAAAACCATGTTGCCTATCACTGATAAGCCCATTTTCTTCCAAATGGGAATAGATCCTATCCCTCAGTATCTTCTCCAGCAGCTTCCCTACCACTGACGTCAGACTCACCGGTCTATAATTACCTGGATTATCCCTGTTCCCCTTCTTAAACAAGGGGACAACATTAGCAATTCTCCAGTCCTCCGGGACCTCACCCGTGTTTAAGGATGCTGCAAAGATATCTGTTAAGGCCCCAGCTATTTCCTCTCTCGCTTCCCTCAGTAACCTGGGATAGATCCCATCCGGACCTGGGGACTTGTCCACCTTAATGCCTTTTAGAATACCAAACACTTCCTCCCTCCTTATGCCGACTTGACCTAGAGTAATCAAACATCTGTCCCTAACCTCAACATCTGTCATGTCCCCCTCCTCGGTGAATACCAATGCAAAGTACTCGTTTAGAATTTCACCCATTTTCTCTGACTCCACGCATAACTTTCCTCCTTTGTCCTTGAGTGGGCCAATCCTCATCTTTGTCCTAAATGGGCGACCCTTATTTTTAAACAGTGACCCCTCGTTCGAGAATCTCCCACAAGGGGAAACATCCTTTCCACATCCACCCTGTCAAGACCCCTCAGAATCTTATATGTTTCAATCTAGTTACCTCTTCACTTCTAAATTCCATTGGATACAAGCCTAGCCTGTCTAACCTTTCCCCATAAGACAACCCACCCATTCCAGGTATTAGTCTAGTAAACCTTCTCTGAACTGCTTCCAACACATTTACATCCTTCCTTATATAAGGAGACCAATACTGTACACAGTACTCCAGATGTGGTCTCACCAATACCCTGTACAACTTAATTCCCCTCCCAATAAACGATAACATTTTATTAGCTTTCCTAATTACTTGCTGAACCTGCAGACTAACCTTGGCCTGCTCTTTCGTAAGTGTGGTTTTTCCAATTCCCCCTGACTCTTTGCCAGCAATGGGGCTCTTTGTGTCCTCTTTTACTGCAATGATCACATTTAATGGGGCCTCCCGATTTTCTGGTACCATGTGGCCCAGTTTTCTGCATTCATAGCAACTCTGTCCCCTTGGTATCGGTGTCTCCACAGGAGCTGCAGTTTCTTTGGTATTGCTCACACATTGATCGAGCTCACCTTGCTCGAGGTGATTTCACTGAAGGTATCCCCGACTGATGATCCCTGACTTTCTGATGTTGAGTACTTCCTTCAGCATCTTAAGAAAGACACCATAATTTCTGTCCGGGTCCTCTAACCCTACATTTTCAACATAAACATTATACTTCCTCTCTGCATATTCAATGGATGTTGGAAGGAAACCATTTCCAAAATAAAATGGGTCAATGCAAGTCGTCAGTTGTCGGATTGTTTTAGGAGAAGTGCTCGTTCAAAGAAATTGCTGGATGTCCTCAGAGAGCCGTCTTGTGTCATGATAAGTCGATAGATGATGGAAATTTTTATGTTAAGATCACTTTATAATTCTTTAAACAACTTTTTTGTTAAAAAGAAAGGGGGGAATATACAGTATGTTAATGGCTGGTGCTGTTGAAGGTTGATGGTATAATATGTAAGAAAAAGAAAAATGTATTATTTTGTCAGAGATGTAAATTTCTTTAAAGAAAAGAGGGGAATCTGTTAGTGTCTAAAGTTCTGTTGATGAATGTTAAATAGGTGTTGGGTGGTGTTTAGTTAATTGTTCTTAGAGCCAGCAAGCACTGACATGGAAATTGTTAAGAGTGGAGTAGTGAGATCCGTGATAAATAATAAATGGTCTCCACCAAAGCATCCTAGTCTCAGTGTCTTCTTCACAAACAGTCTTTGAAGTTTCTCTAACATCATATCCCCATTGCACACAAACCAGATTCCCAGAGACAGGCACCAATCCTGCACTGAGAGGACTGTGAGATCAATCTGGGATGGTTGGGTTAAGATGGGCTAAGTGGCCTTCTTCATCCAGAATTATCCTGTGACATAAATACAAACACGTACACACTTTTTGGGATTTTCTTCTCCCTGCTGCTTTCACATGTGTTCAAGTCTTCTGAAGAAGGAATTTTCCTCCACACAACATCAGGTGGCAGGTTGTTCAACCTTCACCGTCTAAGAGCGATGTCCAAAGTACGGAAAGCCCTCATCAGGGAACTCCTCTTTGCTGACAATGCTGCTTTAACATCTCACACTGAAGAGTGCCTGCAGAGTCTCATCGACAGGGTTTGCAATGAATTTGGCCTAACCATCAGCCTCAAGAAAACGAACATCATGGGGCAGGACGTCAGAAATGCTCCATCCATCAATATTGGCGACCACGCTCTGGAAGTGGTTCAAGAGTTCACCTACCTAGGCTCAACTATCACCAGTAACCTGTCTCTAGATGCAGAAATCAACAAGCGCATGGGAAAGGCTTCCACTGCTATGTCCAGACTGGCCAAGAGAGTGTGGGAAAATGGTGCACTGACACGAAACACAAAAGTCCGAGTGTATCAAGGCTGTGTCCTCAATACCTTGCTCTATGGCAGCGAGGCCTGGACAACGTATGTCAGCCAAGAGCGACGTCTTAATTCATTCCATCTTTGCTGCCTCCGGAGAATCCTTGGCATCAGGTGGCAGGACCGTATCTCCAACACAGAAGTCCTCGAGGCGGCCACCATCCCCAGCTTATACACACTACTGAGTAGGCGGCACTTGAGATGGCTTGGCCATGTGAGCCGCATGGAAGATGGCAGGATCCCCAAAGACACATTGTACAGCGAGCTCGCCACTGGTATCAGACCCACCGGCCGTCCATGTCTCCGTTTTAAAGACGTCTGCAAACGCGACATGAAGTCCTGTGACATTGATCACAAGTCGTGGGAGTCAGTTGCCAGCGTTCGCCAGAGCTGGCGGGCAGCCATAAAGGCGGTGCTAAAGTGTGGCGAGTCGAAGAGACTTAGTAGTTGGCAGGAAAAAAGACAAAAGTGCAAGGGGAGAGCCAACTGTGCAACAGCCCCGACAACCAATTTTATCTGCAGCACCTGTGGAAGAGTCTGTCACTGTAGAATTGGCCTTTATAGCCACACCAGACACTGCTTCACAAACCACTGACCACCTCCAGGCGCTTACCCATTGTCTCTCGAGATAAGGAGGTCAACGAAGACACATATCAGCAAAACATTTGTACACATTTTACACTAGTTTGGACACATGTAAATACAAGCAGTTACAATCACACATATATATAAATTGGTCCAATTATATAGATGTTGTTACGGTTGGGGGGAGATGGTATAAGTAATTTCCACTTTTCATGTCTCAACTGACCCTCGACAGTGTTTAAAAAAAAATTGTTTTAGTCCCTGAATGTTTATTTGACCTCAAACAAATGTCAGGTTTCATGTAGGATTAAAAGAAAGATAAATTATTTATTAAACAATACCCGAGGAATATATTTGCAATCTCACCCACTCACACATGCGCGCACACAGAACAGAAAGAGATTAGAGGATAGCATACATTTAAGTCCGATTGTTGTAAAAGAGTTCACTTTGAAACCTTCTTGGTTTTCCAGGAGGAATTTTTAAAAACAGCAGTGCAGGCCTGGTCTTCCTTTTCTTGCTCCATTGAAGTATTGCAGATTCCTCTGGTTAAGAATCAGTCAAAGTCAGTGGCGTGAAATCCTGTTACGATTTCTCAGGTGGGGAGTTTTCAAGGTTACCTTGCAATCTCTGCCTCTGTGGTTTAAAGATGTTACAGGCAGGGTCTTCTTGGCTGTAATGGATGTTTCAGCTTCCTGGCTGGCTTTCTGATTCTGTCTTTCAGAGAACTTTTTTAAGAACTAAACCTTAGCAGGCTTGGTTTCAGTCAGGTGAGCAAAGATGCTGTCCCCTGATACGTTCATCCAATGTCTTTGAATGTTAAGCCATTGTTACAGAATGAGGTTTGAATGTGGCTTATCTTGATAAAGTGGCCAAATGTCCCACCTATTATCTTGACTTTGAATCTGGAGTCTCCCTGTCTGTGAAGGCCTTTTGTCAACCTAATTCTGGAAGGTAGGAGCCATTTAACATTGAATGGGTTGTTAAGCATTTTAATGTGCCTTCCACAGGTCTAGTCCAGACCTGATGATGGGTTTAGTTTCCAACAGTCACTATGTAGATTTGCAGTACACCTGACCTCTTACTGCATCTTGTCTGCAGCAAAAGCGTCTATTTGTTGGATTTTAGTTTCAGTTCATTTTTACAGTTCATAATTGCTCCAGTTTACTTTAGTTCATAACTGTTCCTCGCATGAGCGTGACTGTATAAAAACAAATAGTTCTGATTACACACATATAAATGCAAACAGCACCACTAATCATCGACATGTGAACACAAACAGGCTCGATATCACACACCAACACAAACATCTCCAACTGCACACATACAATTGGCATGATCACAAACATATAAACACAAATAGATTGAACACAAATGGGGTCATCAAACACAGAAAGATAAGTGAGTCCAATCACAAACAAATAAACAAACAGGTTTGATCACAGATGTGCAAATACAAAACAGGTTCGATCTTACAGATCCAATCTAAACACAAATTGGATCTAATTGTACTTGCAGAAAATATATTTGATCACACAATTCACACTTTATAAACTCAAAACAGCACCATCATACAAAATGACTGGGTAGATGCTGGGAGGCTGTTTCCCTTGGCGAGAGAGTCTAGAACTGGGGGTCATAGTCTCAGAATAAGGAATCGGTCAGTTAGGACTGAGATGAGGAGAAATTTCATCTCTAACAGGGTTGTGAATCTTTGGAATTCTCTACTCCAGAGAGCTGTGGAAGCTCAGTTGTTGAATATATTCAAGACAGAGATTGATAGATTTTTGGATACTGAGGGAATCAAGGGATATGGGGATTTTAAAAAGATTTTCACAGGAGGTGGGCAGCACTGGCAAGCCTAGTCTTTATTGCCCATCCCCTCACAACTGTGAGGCTTGCTAGGCCATTTCAGAGGGCAGTTAAAAGTCAACCACATCACATGTAGGCCAGACCAGGTAAGGACAGCAGATTTCCTTCCCTAAAGGCTATTAGTAATGGGGTTTTACAACAATCCAGTAGCTTCGTGGTCACCGTTGCTGACTAGCTTTTTATTCCAGATTTATTTAGCTAGTTGAATTTCCCCAGCTACCACTGTGAGATTTGAACCTTGCAGGATCATTAGTCCAGGCCTCTGCATTACTAGTCTAGTAACATAACCACTGTGCTACCATATCGCCAATAATGCAGGAAAGTAGAGTTGAACATAAGAACATACGTATAAACATATGAATTAGGAGCAGAAGACGACCATTCGGACCCTGAAGCCTAAGAAGTTTGATAACGTCATGGCGGATCAGATTGTGGCCTCCACTTTACTTTCCTGTCTATCTGCTACAACCCCTGACTCCCTTGTCAATCAAGAATCTATCTAACTCAGCCTTAATAATATTCAATGACCCTGCCTCCATTGCTGTCTGGGTAAGAAAACTCCACAGACTAACAACCCTCCGAAAGAAACAATTTCCCCTCACCTCTGACTTAAATGGGAGACCCCTTTCTTTTAAACTGTGCCCCCTAGTTCTAATCTCACCCATAAGGCAAAACATCCTCTCAACATCCACCTTGTCAAGTCCCCTCGGGATCTTATATGTTTCGGTAAGAACACCTCTCATTCTTCCAAACACCAAAGAATACAGGCCCAACCTATCCAACCTTTCCTCTTAAGATAACCCTCCATCCCAGGAATCAGTCGAGTGAACTTTCTCTGAACTGCTTCTAATGCAGTTATATCCTTCCTTAAGTAAGGAGACCAAATTTGTACACAGTATTCCAGATGTGATCTCACCAGACCTACTTCAGGTAAAAGACCATATCACATAATCTTATTGAATGACAGAGCAGGCACAAAGAGACAAATGGTTTACTTGTGCTCCTATTTCTTATGTTTGTATATGTACTTAAACTAATATCAGCCCAATTCTGCTTTCGAAGTGCAGCTCGGCTCTAATCACACACACAAACATACAAAATGAGTGCAATCAGATTTTTACTTACACCTGTGCAGTTACCAACGAATCAGTCAAATGTTTGAGCAGGAAATTTGCAATATGTAAACCGGACACACAGTTTATTTCCCTTTCAATAGCAGTTCAGTCTTTCAATTTCTGTCTGTGTCTCAGAATTTGGAGCAACTCAGGTGTTTAATTTTTTTTATTTGTTCATGGCATGTGGGTGTCACTGGCTTGGCCAGTATTTATTGCCCATCCCTAATTTCCCTTGAGAAGATGGTGGTGAGCTGCCGTCTTGAACTGCTGCAGTCCTTGGGTTTCACACCAGTTTAATTGCCTGTCCAGTTATGTCCCTTTTTATATGCTGAATTATAGTGAGTGATCAGAACATGAAAGTTACCATGAATTATGGTGTATTAGCTGTGAATATCATCACTATAACTACATATAATGTCACATCTCTGACTGGTGTTGGGCCAGTCTGTGTCCCATGATTAATTGAAGCTTCAAAGCAATGGAGGGTCCCATTTCCTTTCCCCATATATCTCATGTTAGTTACAATCATGTTGGGAATTCACAGGGAGTATGATTAATTGAGCAATTTAAGTTCAGAGGAAAGGTTAAGGAAGTTGGGTTTGTTTTGTTTGGATAAGAGGAGACTTTGAGGTGAGTAATTGAAGTTTTCAAGATTATGTTTGGGATTAAAAAAAACTGATTCAGGCAAACTGTTCCCTGTGGTGACCATAAGAACATAGGAAGGAGCAAGAGAAGACCATTCGGCCCCTCGAGCCTGCTCCACCATTCAATATGATCATGTTTGATCTTCTGCCTCAATTCCACTTTCCTGCCCACTCCCCATATCGATTGATTCCCTGAGAGGGAAAATCTATCGATCTCAGTCTTGAATGTATTCAATGATGGAGCATCCACAACCCTCTGGGGTAGAGAATTCCAAAAATTCATAACCCACTGAGTGAAGTAATTTCTCCTCATCTCAGTCCTGACTGATCAGTCCCTTATCCTGAGACTGTGTCCCCGTGTTCTAGATTCCCCGACCAGCAGAAACAATCCTACTCTATCCAGCCCCTTTACAATCTTGTATGTTTCAATTAGATCACCTCTCAATCTTCTAAACTCCAGAGAATATAGCTCCAATTTACTCAGCATCTCATCATAGGACAACCCCCTCATCCCAGCGACCAATTTAGTAAACCTTCACTGTACCGTCTCCAAGGCAGGTGTAAGGTTCCTTAGATATGGAGACCAAAACTGCACGCAGTATTCCAGATGTGGTCTCACCAAAGCCCTGTACAATTAGAGTCATAGAATCGTACAGCATAGAAACAGGCCCTTCGGCCCACCGCGTCCATGCTGACCATAATGCCTATCTATACTAATCCCACCTGCCTGCATTAATTCCATATCACTCTATGCCTTGCTCATTCAAGTACCTGTCCAGATGCCTCTTAAATGTCGCTACTGTTCCTGCCTCCACCACCTCCTCAGGCAGCTCATTCCAGATACCCGCTATTCTTTGTGTGAAAAATTTACCCCTTTGATCCCCTTTAAACCTCCTCCCTCTCACCTTAAATCTAAGCCCTCTAGTTTTAGTCACCCCTACCATGGGAAACAGACTCTGGCTATCTGCCCTACCTATGCCTCTCATAATTTTATATACCTCTACCATGTCTCCTCTCAGCCTCCTTCGCTCCAGGGAAAACAGACCCAGCCTATCCAATCTCTCTTTATAACTCAAGCCCTCCAAACTAGGCAACATCCTTGTGAATCTTTTCTGCACCCTCTCTAGCTTAATCACATCTTTCCTGTAGTGCGGAGACCAGAACTGCACACAGTACTCCAAATGCGGCCTAACCAACATTATGTACAACTGTAACATGACGTCCCAACTCTTGTACTCAATGCCTCAGCCGTGAAGGCAAGCTTGCCATACGCCTTCTTCACCACCCTGTCTACCTGTGTTGCCACTTTCAGGGAACTATGTACTTGCACCCCAAGGTCTCTCTGCTCAACAACACTCCGCAGGGCCCTGCCATTCACTGTATATGTCCTGCCCTGGTTTAACTTCCCAAAATGCATCACTTCACACTTGTCTGTGTTAAATTCCATTTGCCAATCCCTTGCCCACTTTCCCAGTTGATCTATATCCTGTTGTAACCTTAGACAACCTTCTTCACTGTCCACTATACCACCAATTTTGGTGTCATCTGCAAACTTACTAGTCATGCCCCCTACATTCACATTCAAGTCGTTAATATATATGACAAACAACAGAGGGCCCAGCACTGATCCCTGCGGCACACCACTGGTCATCGGCCTCCAATCTGAAAAACAACCTTCCACTACCCCCCTCTGCCTCCTATCACCAAGCCAATTTTGTATCCAATTTGATAGCTCACCCTGTAGCAAGACTTCCTTATTCCTGTACTTTAATCCCCTTGCAATATGTCATTTGCCTTCCTAATTGCTTGCTGTACTTTCATGTTAACTTTCTGTGTTTCTTGTATTAGTACACCCAAGTCTCTCTGAGCAACAACATTTAAAGTTTCACACCTTTTAAAAAAATTCTGATTCTCTATTCTTACTGCTAAAGTGAATAACCTCGCATTTCTCCACATTATACTCCATCTGCCACTTTGTTGCCCACTCACTTAACCTGTCTATATCTCTTTGCATCCTCTCTGTGTCCACCTCACAGCTTACATTCCCACCTAACTTTATATCAAAGACAACTTAGATACATTACTCTCAGTCTCTTTGTCAAAGTCATTAATATAGAGTGTAAATAGCTGAGGCACCAGCACTGATCCTTGCGGCACCCCACTATTCACTGCCTGCCAACTTGAAAATGCCCCATTTATGCCCACTCTCTGCTTCCTGTCTGTTAACTAATCCTATATCCATGCTAATATATTACCTCCAACACCATGAGCCCTTATCCTGAGTGGTCAGCTTTTGTATTGAATATCTTTTGGAAATCCAGCTATACTGCATCTACTGGTGGATGGTCAAATCCCAGGAGATACAGGATAAAAATGAGGAATTTGGGAATAAGTAGGGAAACCAGGGCTGGGGGGTGGCGTTGTGTGTGTGGGGGTGGGGGGAATGGTGAACATTCCCCTAAAGGGTTATCAAGTTGTGGAATTATTTACCAGGGAAAGACTTTGTAGCAGAGAATATAAATGGGAGAATATAAAACCGAGACAATTAAATGTGTTTCTGAAGAAAGAACAGATGAAAGGAAATGAAGGGAAAATGGGGATAATCTATCAAAAAAGAATGGATTTATTGGGGCTCATGGAATTTTCCCATTCCTAGAAATGATTGTACTTTTCTAGATGTGATTGATTAAACACTCCTGTGGCTGAGCATCTTCAAGGGTTAAACAGGAGAGGACCCACAAAATGGAGCTGTATGTTACAACCAGCGTTCCAGAAGTGGGCTGACCTGATAACTCAATGAGTCCTGAATGAGTAATGCTCAGTGCTACAAATGGAATTTAACTGGTATCCTCAAACTCCTCCCGTAGTCTATTTATACCACACGTTAAGTAAGTAATTCCATTTTAAATTTAAATGGCAATTTGATACATTTTAAGATATTGATTCATGGATTGTGGAGATTGGCTCAAATAAGTTTCTGTGAATCATTTTTCTTACTCTGTATTTGTATGTCTGAGTGCATGTGTGTGTGTGTGTGTGTGTGTGGGGGGGGGGGTGTATGTGTATTTGAGTGTGTGAGTGCAGACAGGTGTCTATATGAATCTATATGTGTTAGTGTGTGCATTTGAATATGTGCATGTGAGAGTGTCCATATGTCTCTGAGAATATGTGGGAGTGTGGCCATGTGATCTGCATTTGTAAGCGTGTGTTCAGAACTGTTTGTGTATGTGAGTATGTGTATGAATGGAAGTAAATGTGTGAGTACACATTTATACCAGTGTTTGTGGTTGGGTGGGTATAAGTGTATGTGTCTGTGCATCTATGAGTGTGAGTATCTGTAGTGAGTATGTATGTAAGTGAGTGTTATTATGGGTGTGTCTGCATGTGAATTTATATGTAAATGTTTGTGTGACTTTAGGTACATTAGTGTGTGTGAATGAGTGTGAATTTCAGTGTGTGCATGAGTGAGACTGTAGCTAAGTGTTTTTGTGTAAATGTGAGTGTGAATTGTACCCTTCATCAGCCTGTCTCTGTCCTCTTGACGTTTATCACCATCTTCCATACAGTTTACAATACTTCCAATTTTTTTGTCATTAGAAATTGTGCCCTGCACACCCAAGACTACGTCTATATGATGAAGAGCAGTGGTTCTAACACTGACCCCGGGAAACTCCACGATTTACTTTCGTCCAGTCCGAAAAACATCCATTAACCACTACTCTCTGTTTGCTGTCATCCAGCTAACTTCGTATCCATTCAGCTACTGTCCCTTTTATTCCTTCAACTTTGCTGACAAGCCTGTTATGTGGCACTTTATCAAATGCATTTTGAAAGTCCATATAGACCACATCAACCACAATACCCTCATCAATCCTTTCTGTTACTTCATCAAAAACTCAAACAAGTTAGTTAAACATAATTTGTCTTTAACAAATCTGTGCTGGCTTTGCTTAATTAATCCACACTTGTCCAAGTGACTGTTAATTTTGACCTGGATTGTTGTTTTTAAAAGCTTTCCCAACACCGAGGTTAAACTGACTGGCCTATCAGTTGCTGGGATTATCCTTACTTTTATTTTGAACAAAGGTGTAAAATATGCAATTCTCCAGTCCCCTGTATCGAAGGAGGATTGAAAGACTAAGGCCAGTACTTCCGTAACTTCCACTCTGCATCCTCGGATGCATCCCATCCAGATCTGGTGACTTATCAACATAAAGTTCAGACAGCCTATCTAACACCTCCTCTTTAGCAATTTTTAGCCTATCCATTGTTTCAACTGCTTCCTCATTTACTTTGGCTCTGGCAGCACCTTAGACAGATGCAAAGTACTCATTTAATACCTCAGCCATGCCCTCTGGCTCCATGCACAGCTCCCGTTTTTGGTCCCTGATCAGCCCCACCCCTCCTCTCACTACCTTTTTACTACTTATATGCCTACAGAAGACTTTTGGATTCCTTTTTATGTTAGCTGCCAGTCTCTTCTCATACTCTCCCTTTGCCTCTCTGATTCCCTTCCTCATTTCCCTTCTGACCTTTTTATATTCAGCCTGATTCTCACTTGTATTATCAACCTGACATGTCATATGTATCCTTTTTCTGCTTCATCTTACTCTCTAACTCTGTGACTGAGTGTGACTGTACGAGATTGTGTGTGAGAATGATGTAAAAACAGAAAGTGCTAGAAATACTCAGCAGGTCTGGCAGCATCTATGGACAGAGAAACAGAGTTAATTGTTCAGGTCTGTGACCTTTTGTCAGAACTGGTTAAAGTTAGAGATGTGACAGTTTTAAGCAAGTACAAAGGCAGGGAAAGGGGGAGGGGAGGAAAGAACAAAAGTCAGGAGAGATTAAATGACAAAAGGAATGATGGGGCAAGGCAAAAGGAGATAGTAATGGAACAAGTAAAGAAACAAAGGATGTGTCTAGAGCAGGTGTGAATGGGAAATTTAATGAAAAATAGTCATGAGACTGAATGCATGTGTGTGTGTGAGAGAAAGTGTGAGCGTATCTGTGTGTGTGAAAGTGAGTGTCTGTGTGAGTGTGAATGTATCTGTGTGTTTCTGTATGTGTGTGTGTGCATGAGTCTGCATGTGAGTGAGTGTGAGTGTATATGTGTGTGAGTGTGAAAGTGTGTGTATCTGTGTGACTGTGCATGAGTGTGAGTGAGTGTGAGTGAGTGTGAGTGAGTGTGAGTGAGTGAGTGTGAGAGTGTGAGTGAGTGTGAGTGAGTGTGAGAGTGTGAGTGAGTGTGAGTGAGTGTGAGTGAGTGTGAGTGAGTGTGAGTGAGTGTGAGTGAGTGTGAGTGATTCCTGTTGTCAGTAGTGGGGTCAGACAGTGAGTTCTTGTGCGGAAGCTGACCTCCTTCTCCCCTCACTCTCACACATTCCCTCTTCCCATCTCATGTGTATTTAAACACAGATTTAATGAAAAGAAAAACAGATGAAAGGAAAGTTTGCAGGAATCCTTTAACGGGCAGTAATACTCAGAATTCACCCTGGAACCCTGATCTGTTCCCTTTTAACTGGAAATAGGGGATTATGTATTTGCACAGAAATTAGCAATAATTTCTATCATTAATATTACAATCTATTAAATTATTCATATCACACAACCTTGCTGAGATGTTTCTCTTTGATGTTTCTGGGATATTTTTGTTTCTATAATATATAATAAAGTGGCGATAACTGCAAGATAAGGACTGACTGCTTTGTGCCAAAACTGAACGCCAGGAGTGTGGGATTAGTGTAAAGAGAGAGAGAGAGAGGGAGGGAGGGATAGAGAGAGAGAGAGGGAGAGAGAGAGAGAGAGGGAGGGAGGGAGGGAGAGAGGGAGGGAGGGAGAGAGAGACAGAGAGAGGGAGGGAGGGAGGGAGAGAGAGAGAGAGGGAGAGGGAGAGAGAGAGAGAGAGGGAGGGAGGGATAGAGAGAGAGCCCGATCTGCAGGAATCCTCCTCACTGTCCCTGTGCTGGAATCGAGCACAGCACAGGCTGAGAGACCGGGCAGCGGGCTCCACACACCGGGCACCGGGACAGCCGCTGCTCAGCTTTCCCCCATTGCCCTTACTGAGAGGAGCCTCCCTCCTGCTAAATAAATGTACCCGAGCAGCGAGTCCGAGCCCGGCTCCCAGCTCCGGTGTCAGAGTCACTGTGCGGATCGCTTAGTGACTGCAGAGAACGGCAGCAATCGGAGCAGCGACTGGCAACGGCATTGAAGGTGAGTGGACAGTGAGTGAGTGGACAGTGAGTGAGTGGACAGTGAGTGGACAGTGAGTGAGTGAACAGTGAGTGAGTGGACAGTGAGTGAACAGTGAGTGAGTGAACAGTGAGTGAGTGAACAGTGAGTGAGTGGACAGTGAGTGAGTGGACAGTGAGTGAGTGGACAGTGAGTGAACAGTGAGTGAGTGAACAGTGAGTGAGTGGACAGTGAGTGAGTGGACAGTGAGTGAGTGGACAGTGAGTGAGTGGACAGTGAGTGAGTGGACAGTGAGTGAGTGGACAGTGAGTGGACAGTGAGTGAGTGAACAGTGAGTGAGTGGACAGTGAGTGAACAGTGAGTGAGTGAACAGTGAGTGAGTGAACAGTGAGTGAGTGAACAGTGAGTGAGTGGACAGTGAGTGAGTGGACAGTGAGTGGACAGTGAGTGAGTGAACAGTGAGTGAGTGGACAGTGAGTGAACAGTGAGTGAGTGAACAGTGAGTGAGTGAACAGTGAGTGAGTGGACAGTGAGTGAGTGGACAGTGAGTGAGTGGACAGTGAGTGAACAGTGAGTGAGTGAACAGTGAGTGAGTGGACAGTGAGTGAGTGGACAGTGAGTGAGTGGACAGTGAGTGAGTGGACAGTGAGTGAGTGGACAGTGAGTGGACAGTGAGTGAGTGAACAGTGAGTGAGTGGACAGTGAGTGAACAGTGAGTGAGTGAACAGTGAGTGAGTGAACAGTGAGTGAGTGGACAGTGAGTGAGTGGACAGTGAGTGAGTGGACAGTGAGTGAACAGTGAGTGAGTGGACAGTGAGTGAACAGTGAGTGAGTGGACAGTGAGTGAACAGTGAGTGAGTGGACAGTGAGTGAGTGGACAGTGAGTGAACAGTGAGTGAGTGAACAGTGAGTGAGTGGACAGTGAGTGAGTGGACAGTGAGTGAGTGGACAGTGAGTGAACAGTGAGTGAGTGGACAGTGAGTGAGTGAACAGTGAGTGAACAGTGAGTGAGTGAACAGTGAGTGAGTGGACAGTGAGTGGACAGTGAGTGAGTGGACAGTGAGTGAGTGGACAGTGAGTGAGTGGACAGTGAGTGGACAGTGAGTGAGTGGACAGTGAGTGAGTGGACAGTGAGTGAGTGGACAGTGAGTGAGTGGACAGTGAGTGAACAGTGAGTGAGTGGACAGTGAGTGAGTGAACAGTGAGTGAGTGAACAGTGAGTGAGTGGACAGTGAGTGAGTGGACAGTGAGTGAGTGGACAGTGAGTGAGTGAACAGTGAGTGAGTGGACAGTGAGTGGACAGTGAGTGAGTGGACAGTGAGTGGACAGTGAGTGAGTGGACAGTGAGTGAACAGTGAGTGAGTGGACAGTGAGTGAACAGTGAGTGAGTGGACAGTGAGTGAGTGGACAGTGAGTGAGTGGACAGTGAGTGAGTGGACAGTGAGTGAGTGGACAGTGAGTGAACAGTGAGTGAGTGAACAGTGAGTGAGTGAACAGTGAGTGGACAGTGAGTGAGTGAACAGTGAGTGAGTGGACAGTGAGTGAGTGGACAGTGAGTGGACAGTGAGTGAGTGGACAGTGAGTGAACAGTGAGTGAGTGAACAGTGAGTGGACAGTGAGTGAGTGAACAGTGAGTGGACAGTGAGTGAGTGGACAGTGAGTGAGTGGACAGTGAGTGAGTGGACAGTGAGTGAACAGTGAGTGAGTGGACAGTGAGTGAACAGTGAGTGAGTGAACAGTGAGTGAACAGTGAGTGAGTGGACAGTCAGTGAACAGTGAGTGAGTGGACAGTCAGTGAACAGTGAGTGAGTGGACAGTGAGTGAACAGTGAGTGAGTGGACAGTGAGTGAGTGGACAGTGAGTGAGTGGACAGTGAGTGAACAGTGAGTGAGTGAACAGTGAGTGAGTGAACAGTGAGTGAGTGAACAGTGAGTGAGTGAACAGTGAGTGGACAGTGAGTGAGTGGACAGTGAGTGGACAGTGAGTGAGTGGACAGTCAGTGAACAGTGAGTGAGTGGACAGTGAGTGAACAGTGAGTGAGTGGACAGTGAGTGAGTGGACAGTGAGTGAGTGGACAGTGAGTGAGTGAACAGTGAGTGAACAGTGAGTGAGTGAACAGTGAGTGAGTGAACAGTGAGTGAGTGGACAGTGAGTGAGTGAACAGTGAGTGAGTGAACAGTGAGTGGACAGTGAGTGAGTGAACAGTGAGTGAGTGGACAGTGAGTGAGTGGACAGTGAGTGAACAGTGAGTGAGTGAACAGTGAGTGAGTGGACAGTGAGTGAGTGGACAGTGAGTGAGTGGACAGTGAGTGAGTGGACAGTGAGTGAACAGTGAGTGAGTGAACAGTGAGTGGACAGTGAGTGAGTGGACAGTGAGTGAGTGGACAGTGAGTGAACAGTGAGTGAGTGGACAGTGAGTGAACAGTGAGTGAGTGAACAGTGAGTGAGTGGACAGTGAGTGAGTGGACAGTGAGTGAGTGAACAGTGAGTGAGTGGACAGTGAGTGAGTGAACAGTGAGTGAGTGGACAGTGAGTGAGTGGACAGTGAGTGAGTGGACAGTGAGTGAGTGGACAGTGAGTGAGTGAACAGTGAGTGAGTGGACAGTGAGTGGACAGTGAGTGAGTGGACAGTCAGTGAACAGTGAGTGAGTGGACAGTGAGTGAACAGTGAGTGAGTGGACAGTGAGTGAGTGGACAGTGAGTGAGTGGACAGTGAGTGAGTGGACAGTGAGTGAGTGAACAGTGAGTGAACAGTGAGTGAGTGAACAGTGAGTGAGTGGACAGTGAGTGAGTGAACAGTGAGTGAGTGAACAGTGAGTGAGTGAACAGTGAGTGAGTGAACAGTGAGTGAGTGGACAGTGAGTGAGTGGACAGTGAGTGAACAGTGAGTGAGTGAACAGTGAGTGGACAGTGAGTGAGTGGACAGTGAGTGAGTGGACAGTGAGTGAACAGTGAGTGAGTGGACAGTGAGTGAACAGTGAGTGAGTGAACAGTGAGTGAGTGGACAGTGAGTGAGTGGACAGTGAGTGAGTGGACAGTGAGTGAACAGTGAGTGAGTGGACAGTGAGTGGACAGTGAGTGAGTGGACAGTGAGTGAGTGAACAGTGAGTGAGTGGACAGTGAGTGAGTGAACAGTGAGTGCACAGTGAGTGAGTGAACAGTGAGTGGACAGTGAGTGAGTGGAAAGTGAGTGAGTGGACAGTGAGTGAACAGTGAGTGAGTGGACAGTGAGTGAACAGTGAGTGAGTGGACAGTGAGTGAGTGAACAGTGAGTGAGTGGACAGTGAGTGAGTGGACAGTGAGTGAGTGGACAGTGAGTGAGTGGACAGTGAGTGAACAGTGAGTGAGTGGACAGTGAGTGAACAGTGAGTGAGTGGACAGTGAGTGAGTGGACAGTGAGTGAGTGGACAGTGAGTGAACAGTGAGTGAGTGAACAGTGAGTGAACAGTGAGTGAGTGAACAGTGAGTGAGTGAACAGTGAGTGAACAGTGAGTGAGTGAACAGTGAGTGAGTGGACAGTGAGTGAACAGTGAGTGAGTGGACAGTGAGTGAGTGGACAGTGAGTGAGTGGACAGTGAGTGAACAGTGAGTGAGTGGACAGTGAGTGGACAGTGAGTGGACAGTGAGTGGACAGTGAGTGAGTGGACAGTGAGTAAGTGGACAGTGAGTAAGTGGACAGTGAGTAAGTGGACAGTGAGTAAGTGGACAGTGAGTGAGTGGACAGTGAGTGGACAGTGAGTGAGTGGACAGTGAGTGAGTGGACAGTGAGTGGACAGTGAGTGAGTGGACAGTGTGTGAGTGGACAGTGAGTGAGTGGACAGTGAGTGGACAGTGAGTGAGTGGACAGTGAGTGAGTGGACAGTGAGTGAACAGTGAGTGAGTGGACAGTGAGTGAGTGGACAGTGAGTGGACAGTGAGTGAGTGGACAGTGAGTGAGTGGACAGTGAGTGGACAGTGAGTGAGTGGACAGTAAGTGAGTGGACAGTGAGTGAACAGTGAGTGAGTGAACAGTGAGTGAGTGAACAGTGAGTGGACAGTGAGTGAGTGAACAGTGAGTGGACAGTGAGTGAGTGGACAGTGAGTGAGTGGACAGTGAGTGATCAGTGAGTGAGTGAACAGTGAGTGAGTGAACAGTGAGTGAGTGGACAGTGAGTGAGTGGACAGTGAGTGAGTGAACAGTGAGTGAGTGGACAGTGAGTGAGTGGACAGTGAGTGAACAGTGAGTGAGTGGACAGTGAGTGAGTGGACAGTGAGTGAGTGGACAGTGAGTGAACAGTGAGTGAGTGGACAGTGAGTGAGTGGACAGTGAGTGAGTGGACAGTGAGTGAACAGTGAGTGAGTGGACAGTGAGTGGACAGTGAGTGAGTGGACAGTGAGTGAGTGGACAGTGAGTGAGTGGACAGTGATTGGACAGTGAGTGAGTGAACAGTGAGTGAGTGAACAGTGAGTGAGTGGACAGTGAGTGGACAGTGAGTGAGTGAACAGTGAGTGAGTGAACAGTGAGTGAGTGGACAGTGAGTGAGTGGACAGTGAGTGAACAGTGAGTGAGTGGACAGTGAGTGAGTGGACAGTGAGTGAGTGGACAGTGAGTGAGTGGACAGTGAGTGAACAGTGAGTGAGTGGACAGTGAGTGAGTGGACAGTGATTGGACAGTGAGTGAGTGAACAGTGAGTGAGTGAACAGTGAGTGAGTGGACAGTGAGTGAGTGGACAGTGAGTGAACAGTGAGTGAGTGAACAGTGAGTGAGTGGACAGTGAGTGAGTGGACAGTGAGTGGACAGTGAGTGAGTGAACAGTGAGTGAGTAGACAGTGAGTGAACAGTGAGTGAGTGGACAGTGAGTGAATGGACAGTGAGTGAACAGTGAGTGAACAGACAGTGAGTGAACAGTGAGTGAGTGGACAGTGAGTGAATGGACAGTGAGTGAACAGTGAGTGAATGGACAGTGAGTGAACAGTGAGTGAGTGGACAGTGAGTGAGTGAACAGTGAGTGAGTGAACAGTGAGTGAGTGAACAGTGAGTGAGTGGACAGTGAGTGAATGGACAGTGAGTGAACAGTGAGTGAATGGACAGTGAGTGAACAGTGAGTGAGTGGACAGTGAGTGAGTGGACAGTGAGTGGACAGTGAGTGAGTGGACAGTGAGTGAACAGTGAGTGAGTGGACAGTGAGTGAATGGACAGTGAGTGAACAGTGAGTGAGTGGACAGTGAGTGAGTGGACAGTGAGTGAGTGGACTGTGAGTGAGTGGACAGTGAGTGAGTGGACAGTGAGTGGACAGTGAGTGGACAGTGAGTGGACAGTGAGTGAGTGGACAGTGAGTGAGTGAACAGTGAGTGAGTGGACAGTGAGTTAGTGAACAGTGAGTGAGTGGACAGTGAGTGAGTGGACAGTGAGTGAGTGGACAGTGAGTGAACAGTGAGTGAGTGGACAGTGAGTGAGTGGACAGTGAGTGAACAGTGAGTGAGTGGACAGTGAGTGAGTGGACAGTGAGTGAGTGGACAGTGAGTGAGTAGACAGTGAGTGAACAGTGAGTGAGTGGACAGTGAGTGAGTGGACAGTGAGTGAGTGGACAGTGAGTGAGTGGACAGTGAGTGGACAGTGAGTGAGTGGACAGTGAGTGAGTGGACAGTGAGTGAGTGGACAGTGAGTGAGTGGACAGTGAGTGAACAGTGAGTGAGTGAACAGTGAGTGAGTGGAAAGTGAGTGAGTGGACAGTGAGTGAGTGGACAGTGAGTGAGTGGACAGTGAGTGAACAGTGAGTGAGTGGACAGTGAGTGAGTGGACAGTGAGTGAACAGTGAGTGAGTGGACAGTGAGTGAGTGGACAGTGAGTGAGTGAACAGTGAGTGAGTGAACAGTGAGTGAGTGGACAGTGAGTGAGTGGACACTAAGTGGACAGTGAGTGGACAGTGAATGGACAGTGAGTGAACAGTGAGTGAGTGAACAGTGAGTGAGTGGACAGTGAGTGAGTGGACAGTGAGTGAGTGGACACTAAGTGGACAGTGAGTGGACAGTGAATGGACAGTGAATGGACAGTGAGTGAGTGGACAGTGAGTGAGTGGACAGTGAGTGAGTGGACAGTGAGTGAGTGGACAGTGAGTGGACAGTGAGTGAGTGGACAGTGAGTGAGTGGACAGTGAGTGAACAGTGAGTGAGTGGACAGTGAGTGAGTGAACAGTGAGTGAGTGGACAGTGAGTGAGTGGACACTAAGTGGACAGTGAGTGAGTGGACAGTGAGTGAGTGGACAGTGAGTGAACAGTGAGTGAGTGGACAGTGAGTGAGTGAACAGTGAGTGAGTGGACAGTGAGTGAACAGTGAGTGAGTGGACAGTGAGTGAGTGAACAGTGAGTGAGTGGACAGTGAGTGAGTGGACAGTGAGTGAGTGGACACTAAGTGGACAGTGAGTGGACAGTGAGTGAGTGGACAGTGAGTGAGTGGACAGTGAGTGAGTGGACAGTGAGTGGACAGTGAGTGGACAGTGAGTGGGTGGACAGTGAGTGGACAGTGAGTGAGTGGACAGTGAGTGGACAGTGAGTGGGTGGACAGTGAGTGGACAGTGAGTGGACAGTGAGTGAGTGGACAGTGAGTGGACAGTGAGTGAGTGGACAGTGAGTGGACAGTGAGTGAGTGGACAGTGAGTGGACAGTGAGTTAGTGGACAGTGAGTGGGTGGACAGTGAGTGAGTGAACAGTGAGTGAGTGAACAGTGAGTGAGTGGGCAGTGAGTGAGTGGACAGTGAGTGAGTGGACAGTGAGTGAGTGGACAGTGAGTGAGTGGACAGTGAGTGAGTGGACAGTGAGTGAGTGAACAGTGAGTGGGTGGACAGTGAGTGGGTGGACAGTGAGTGGGTGGACAGTGAGTGGACAGTGAGTGAGTGAACAGTGAGTGAGTGAACAGTGAGTGAGTGGACAGTGAATGGACAGTGAGTGAGTGGACAGTGAGTGAGTGGACAGTGAGTGAGTGAACAGTGAGTGAGTGGACAGTGAGTGGGTGGACAGTGAGTGGGTGGACAGTGAGTGGGTGGACAGTGAGTGGACAGTGAGTGAGTGGACAGTGAGTGAGTGAACAGTGAGTGAGTGAACAGTGAATGGACAGTGAGTGAGTGGACAGTGAGTGAGTGAACAGTGAGTGAGTGGATAGTGAGTGGGTGGACAGTGAGTGGGTGGACAGTGAGTGGACAGTGAGTGAGTGAACAGTGAGTGAGTGGACAGTGAGTGAGTGGACAGTGAGTGAGTGGACAGTGAGTGGGTGGACAGTGAGTGGGTGGACAGTGAGTGGGTGGACAGTGAGTGGGTGGACAGTGAGTGGACAGTGAGTGAGTGGACAGTGAGTGAGTGAACAGTGAGTGAGTGAACAGTGAGTGAGTGAACAGTGAGTGAGTGGACAGTGAATGGACAGTGAGTGAGTGGACAGTGAGTGAGTGAACAGTGAGTGAGTGGATAGTGAGTGAGTGGACACTAAGTGGACAGTGAGTGAGTGGACAGTGAGTGAGTGGACAGTGAGTGAGTGAACAGTGAGTGAGTGGACAGTGAGTGGACAGTAAGTGAGTGGACAGTGAGTGGACAGTGAGTGAGTGGACAGTGAGTGAGTGGACAGTGAGTGGGTGGACAGTGAGTGGGTGGACAGTGAGTGAGTGGACAGTGAGTGAGTGGACAGTGAGTGGACAGTGAGTGGGTGGACAGTGAGTGGACAGTGAGTGAGTGGACAGTGAGTGGGTGGACAGTGAGTGGGTGGACAGTGAGTGGACAGTGAGTGGACAGTGAGTGAGTGAACAGTGAGTGAGTGGACAGTGAGTGGACAGTGAATGGACAGTGAGTGAACAGTGAGTGAGTGGACAGTGAGTGAGTGAACAGTGAGTGAGTGGACAGTGAGTGAGTGGACAGTGAGTGAGTGGACAGTGAGTGAGTGGACAGTGAGTGAGTGGACAGTGAGTGGACAGTGAGTGAATGGACAGTGAGTGAATGGACAGTGAGTGAGTGGACAGTGAGTGGACACTGAGTGGACAGTGAGTGAATGGACAGACAGTGAGTGAGTGGGCAAATACATGGCAGATGCAGTATAATGTGGATAAATGTGAGGTTATCCACTTTGGTGGCAAAAACAGAAAGGCAGATTATTATCTGAACGGCGATCGATTGGGAAAGGGGGAGGTGCAGCGAGACCTGGGTGACCTTGTACACCAGTCGCTGAAAGTAAACATGCAGGTGCAGCAGGCAGTTAAGAAGGCAAATGGTACGTTGGCCTTCATAGTGAGAGGATTCGAGTACAGGAGCAGGGATGTCTGGCTGCAATTATACAAGGCCTTGGTGAGGCCACATCTGGAATATTGTGTGCAGTTTTGGTCTCCTTATCTGAGGAAGGATGTTCTTGCTATGGAGGGAGTGCAGTGAAGGTTTACCAGACTGATTCCTGGGATGGCGGAACTGATGTATGAAGAGATTTTGGGTCGAATAGGCTTGTATTAACTAGAGTTTAGAAGAATGAGAAGGGATCTCATAGAAATCTACAAAATGCTAACGGGACTGGACAGACAAGATGCAGGAAGGATGTTCCCGATGGCGGGGGAGTCCAGGACCAGGGGTCATAGTCTAAGGATAAGGGGTAAACCATTTAGGACTGAGATGAAGATGAAGAGAGTGGTGAACCTGTGGAATTTTCTACCACAGAAAGCAGTTGAGGCCAAATCATTAAATATATTCAAGGAAGAGTTAGATATAGTTCTTAGGGCTAATGGGATCAAAGGATACGGGGAGAAAGCAGTAACAGGGTACTGAGTTTGGATGATCAGCCATGATCGTACTGAATGGTGGAGCAGGCTCGAAGGGCCGAATGGCCTATTCCTGCTCCTATTTTCTATGTTTCTATGTTTCTATGAGTGGACACTGAGTGGACAGACACTGAGTCGATAGTCAGTGAGTGGACAGACACTGAATGTACGGACAGACACTGGGCAGTGAGTGGACAGTCAGTGAGTGGACAGACACTGAGTTTATAGTCAGTGAGTGGACAGACACTGAGTGGACACTGAGTGTACAGACAGACACTGGGCAGTGAGTGGACAGTCAGTGAATGGACAGACAGACACTGGGCAGTGAGTGGACAGACAGACACTGGGAAGTGAGTGGACAGACAGCGAGTGGACAGACAGACACTGGGAAGTGAGTGGACAGACAGACACTGGGCAGTGAGTGGACAGTCAGTGAATGGACAGACAGACACTGGGCAGTGAGTGGACAGTCAGTGAGTGGACAGACACTGAGTGGACAGACACTGAGTGGACACTGAGTGTACAGACAGACACTGGGCAGTGAGTGGACAGTCAGTGAATGGACAGACAGACACTGGGCAGTGAGTGGACAGTCAGCGAGTGGACAGACAGACACTGGGAAGTGAGTGGACAGACAGACACTGGGCAGTGAGTGGACAGTCAGTGAATGGACAGACAGACACTGGGCAGTGAGTGGACAGTCAGTGAGTGGACAGACAGACACTGGGCAGCGAGTGGACAGTCAGTGAGTGGACAGACAGACACTGGGCAGTGAGTGGACAGTCAGTGAGTGGACAGACAGACACTGGGCAGTGAGTGGACAGTCAGTGAGTGGACAGACAGACACTGGGCAGTGAGTGGACAGACAGACACTGGGCAGTGAGTGGACAGTCAGTGAGTGGACAGACAGCCACTGGGCAGTGAGTGGACAGACAGACACTGGGCAGTGAATGGACAGACAGACACTGGGCAGTGAGTGGACAGACAGACACTGAGCAGTGAGTGGACAGTCAGTGAGTGGACAGACAGACACTGGGCAGTGAGTGGACAGTCAGTGAGTGGACAGACAGACACTGGGCAGTGAGTGGACAGTCAGACACTGAGCAGTGAGTGGACAGTCAGTGAGTGGACAGACACTGAGTGGACACTGAGTGGACAGACAGACACTGGGAAGTGAGTGGACAGTCAGACACTGGGCAGTGAGTGGACAGTCAGACACTGAGCAGTGAGTGGACAGTCAGTGAGTGGACAGACAGACACTGGGCAGTGAGTGGACAGTCAGACACTGAGCAGTGAGTGGACAGTCAGACACTGAGCAGTGAGTGGACAGTCAGTGAGTGGACAGACACTGAGTGGACACTGAGTGGACAGACAGACACTGGGAAGTGAGTGGACAGTCAGCGAGTGGACAGACAGTGAGTGGACAGACACTGAGTGGACACTGAGTGGACAGACAGACACTGGGCAGTATGGCGGTGCAGAATTCTGACCAGTAACCTGGAGCACAGACTGGAAGTGCTGTGACTGCAGGAGATCCCTCACTGCTACCAGGTGTTATGATCTGCAATGGGTGAAAAGGCAGTGGAAGCAGATTCAATAGTGACTTTCAAAAGGAAATTGGATAAATACTCGAAGGGGGCAATTGTGCAGGGCTATAGGGAAGAGCAGAGAGTGTAGGACTAATTGGATAGCTCTGTCAAAGAGCTAGCACAGATACACCAGACCGAATGGCCTCCTCTGCTGCTCGTTTCTATGAAAGTTTTAAAAGAGAATGTTTAATTGTGAACAACCCTCGTGTTAAAATTGTAGTTATAGCTTTTGATATTAATACAACTGTGCATATTTGTACTGTTGATGTGATTATTAATATTCCACATTCTCATTTATCTCCCCATATTATGTAATATCCCAATTATTATTGTGCTTGTTTCCCTATCTTTTAGTTCAGTATTTGGTATTTCTCTATCTCTCTCTCTCTTTTTGACCACACATTCACTCTCTCTCTTTCTCTCTCTCTCTCCCCCCCACTATCTGAAAGTACTCAGATCCCAGGATGTGCTGGCTGCATCTTATGGAGGAGTGAAAGAAGGCAAGAAACTCACTTGGAAAATAAAAGGGGAAGAGGAGAGAACAGTTCTGGGAGGTGCAGGATGATAGAGGAACCAGTGAAGGAGATTCCGGCACTCCCGGTTCTTCCCAGTATCCCAGAGAAGGGCTCCGATTGCCCAGCTCCAGCAGTTGCTCAGGTCCTGACCAGCCAGGGCCAGCTGACAGCAGCTACAGGCGGAGCCGAGCTCTCCTGCTCCCGTTGCACCGTGCCCTTTGGCCTAGTCATCCTGATTGCTGGCATGGTGGTCACTGCCGTTGCCTATAGCTTCAACTCACATGGGTCAATCATCTCAGTCTTCGGGTTGGTCCTGCTGGCTTTGGCTCTTCTCCTGCTGATCTCCAGTGGTGTGTGCTGGAAAGTGAGACAGTGCAGAAAGCGAGCCAAGAGGAGAGAGAGCCAGACAGCACTGATGGCCAACAGAGGGCTATTGGTTTAGGAAACACTTTATATCCAGACAAGGAGACCAAATTACTTCATCTGGGACCTAAAGAATGTGCAACTAACTCATGGAGGTTTGCGATGACAACACTGGGTGGATTGTCCTACAGCTTTGATGGAACTGGTTTACAATATCACTTCAAACTGATAATAATTCATCTACTCATGACCTTAAATAACACAAGACGAACTTTCCATTATCTCTTTATCTGGAGCCATTCATGTGACCAGCTGAAGCCAACTTGTGAAAGGAGTGATATGGAGATACTCTCAATACTGATGGGTAAAAGGACTCAATAAACTCTTTGGATCTAATTGTATGAGTCCCAGCATGCCCAGGACAGCCTCCAGTCCCAGGTTGAAGACTGCACTAACTGTGGTATTAAAAATAGTTTTAGTACTAATTTATTGACACTCCTACTTTCGGTCATACAGTTATCTGGGTTGCACCTTGACAAGACATGTTTAAACAGGGAAATGTTCTTCGACCTCTTTGTTTGTTTGTACACAATCTGCTATCTCTCCAGCTTCCCTTTCTGTCTAAATGTTTTTTCCTACCCTTTCTTTCCAATCTTACTTCTCTCCTACATGCTGGACTATGGCCCTTACTGTTCTGAAAACCCTGTGTTCTACCCGTCAACAGTTGGGTCTGTCAATGTCCCGCGTTCACTAAATGAACCTGCGTCGGTCGTACCTTTATAACAATTTAAATTGATAAAATATAATCTATACTTGGAATGAGTGAAAATGTAATAGGTTGATAATATCACACAAACCCTCTCCATCTAATCTGAGACAGATTGGGGTTTGATGAATTCTCAGTCCCTGGCCTTTATTTCAATATTCAGTGCAATGATAGCACAGGAACGATGACTTTGTGATCAGACGGGAAAAACAGAAAACAAAATCAATAAAACAATTAATTATGAAATCGCCAAGGAACCACCAGAAATAAAGGCTTTTAACTTGCCAACTGATTCCTTGCTCTCCTCCCCTACCTTGCTCATCCTCTCCCCTCCCCACCTCCTCTCCTCTCCCTTTTCCACAGCCTCTCTGTCTCTCACCTCCTTTTCATTTCCCCACCTCCCTCTCTCCACTCCTTTTCCTCGCCTCCTTTCCCCTTCTCCAGAGTTCTCATTGGCCAGCTACTTGAGTTGATTTTGATGATACAAGCGTCAGCTTCAGGCGGCACACATGAGCTTGACATGCATGGTAATCCATTTTGGCTTTCCTGGTATGCCCAGCCTGGCACTTTGATATTTCTCAATGACTTCCATTTAAATGCGACATGATCTCATCAAATAAAACTCCTGCTTCATCGCCATCACTACTGACCTCTTAATTTCCTGGATAAATACTTCTGTTCCTTTTTGGATGAAAGTAAAGGGATTCAGCCTGGCCTGGCAAAAGATGACTAATACAGGACAGGTGAGATAGAGAATAGATACAAGGGATACAAAACAGCTGCAGGCGAGTAAAAGACATAAGAACACAAGAATTAGGAGCAGGAGTAGACCATTCGGCCCATCGAGCCTGCTCCGCCATTCAATACGATCATGGCTGATCCTAGGATTCAGCTCACACAGAAACAAGAAATGCTGGAATCACTCAGCAGGTCTGGCAGCATCTGTGGAAAGAGAAGCAGAGTTAACGTTTCGGGTCAGTGACCCTTCCTCGGAGCTAGGATTCAGCTCCACTTTCCCGCCCGCTCCCCATATCCCTTGATTCCCTGAGAGACCAAAAATCTATCGATCCCAGCCTTAAATATATTCAACGATGGAGCGTCCACAACCCTCTGGGGTAGAGAATTCCAAAGATTCACAACCTTCTGAGTAAAGAAATTTCTCCTCATCTCAGTCCTGATTGATTGACCTCTTATCCTGAGACTGTGTCCCCATGTTCCAGATTCCCAGACCTGCAGATACAATCCTTGCACTACCCTGTTCAGCCCCTTCAGAATCAACTATGTTTCAATGAGATCACATCTGATTCTTCGAAACTCCAGAGAATATAGACCCTGGTACTATACTTAGACTCTCATCATAGGACAGCCCCCTCATCCCAGGTCAAATTCAGGGAACTTTCGCTGCACTGCCTCCAATGCAAGTGTATCTTTTCTTAAATGTGGAGACCAAAACTGTAGACAGTATTCCAGATGTGGTGTCACCAAAACCCTGTACAATTGTAGCAAGTTACAAGATAATATAGGACAAACAAGGAGAGTTCAGGACAAATAGATGTGAGGTACAGAACAGATACAGAAGGATACATGATAGATACAGGAAAGTACAAGACAGATAGAGAATTGTAGAGGAATTAAATAGGGGCATACAGTAGAGTTACAGATAAAGGATACATATAGAAGCATTTTCTTCCTCCCCATCTCCAAACCCACTCCAAAACTTCTCTCCCCATCTCCAAACCTAGTCACTGCCTCACTCGCCATCTCCAAACCCACTCACTGCCTCTCTCCCACATCTCCAAACCCACTCACTGTCTCTCTCCCACATCTCCCGACCCACTCACTGCCTCCCTCCCCATCTCCAAACCCACTCACTGCCTCTCTCCCCATCTCCAAACCCACTCACTGCCTCTCTCCCCATCTCCAAACCCACTCACTGCCTCTCTCCCCATCTCCAAACCCACTCACTGCCTCCCTCCCCATCTCCAAACCAACTCACTGCCTCTCTCCCCATCTCCAGACCCACTCACTGCCTCCCTCCCCATCTCCAAACACACTCACTGCCTCTCTCCCCATCTCCCGACCCACTCACTGCCTCCACATCTCCAAACCAAGTCACTGCCTCTCTCCCCATCTCCAAACCCACTCACTGCCCCTCTCCCCATCTCCAAACCCACTCACTGGCTCTCTTCCCATCTCCAAACCGACTCACTGCCTCTCTCCCCATCTCCAAACCCACTCACTGCCCCTCTCCCCATCTCCAAACCCACTCACTGGCTCTCTTCCCATCTCCAAACCCACTCACTGCCCCTCTCCCCATCTCCAAACCCACTCACTGACTCTCTCCCCATCTCTAAACCCACTCACTGACTCTCTCCCCATCGGCAAAACCACTCACTGCCTCTCTCCCCATCTCCAATCCCACTCACTGCCTCTCTTCCCATCACCAAACCCACTCACAGCCTCTCTTCCCATCTCCAAACCCACCCACTGCCTCTTTCCCCATCTCCAATCCCACGCACTGTCTCACTCCCCATCTCCAAACCCACTCACTGTCTCTCTCCCCATCTCCAAACCCACACACAGCCTCTCTTCCCATCTCCAAACCCACACACTGCCTCTCTTCCCATCTCCAAACCAACTCACTGTCTCTCTCCCCCTCTCCAAACCCACGCACTGTCTCTCTCCCCCACTCCAAACCAACTCACTGTCTCTCTCCCACTCTCCAAACCCACTCACTGTCTCTCTCCCCATCTCCAAACCCACTCACTGTCTCACTCCCCATCTCCAAACCCACTCACTGTCTCTCTCCCCATCTCCAAACCCACTCACAGCCTCTCTTCCCATCTCCAAACCAACTCACTGTCTCTCTCCCTCTCTCCAAACCCACTCACTGTCTCTCTCCCCATCTCCAAACCAAGTCACTGTCTCTCTCCCCATCTCTAAACCTAATCACTGTCTCTCTCCCCATCTCCAAACCCACTCACTGACTCTCTCCCCCTCTCCAAACCCACTCACTGTCTCTCTCCCCATCTCCAAACCAAGTCACTGTCTCTCTCCCCATCTCCAAACTCACTCGCTGCCTCTCTCCCCATCTCCAAACCCACCCACAGCCTCTCTCCCCATCTCCAAACCCACTCGCAGCCTGTCTTCCCATCTCCACACCCACTCACTCCCTCTCCCCCCACCTCCAAACCCACCCGAAGCCTCTCTTCCCATCTCCAAACCCACTCACTGCCTCTCTCGCCGTCTCCAAAACCACTCACAGCCTCTCTTCCCATCTCCAAACCCACTCACAGCCTCTCTTCCCATCCCCAAACCCTGTCACTGCCTCTTCCCCATCTCCAAACCCACTCACAGCCTCTCTTCCCATCCCCAAACCCAGTCACTGCCTCTTCCCCATCTCCAAACCCACTCACAGCCTCTCTTCCCATCTCCAAACCCAGTCACTGCCTCTTCCCCATCTCTAAACCCACCCACAGCCTCTCTACCCATCTCCAAACCCACTCGCAGCCTCTCCCCCCACCTCCAAACCCACCCGAAGCCTCTCTTCCCATCTCCAAACCTACTCACTGCCTCTCTCGCCGTCTCCAAACCCACTCACAGCCTCTCTCCCCATCTCCAAACTCACTCACTGCCTCTCTCCCCAAATCCAAACCCACTCACTGCCTCTCTCCCCATCTCCAAACACAGTCACTGCCTCTCTCCCCATCTCTAAACCCACTCATTGGCTGTCTCCCCATCTCCAAACCCACTCACTGTCTCTCTCCCCATCTCCAAACCCACTCACTGACTCTCTCCCCCTCTCCAAACCCACTCACTGTCTCTCTCCCCATCTCCACACCAAGTCACTGTCTCTCTCCCCATCTCCAAACTCACTCGCTGCCTCTCTCCCCATCTCCAAACCCACCCACAGCCTCTCTCCCCATCTCCAAACCCACTCGCAGCCTGTCTTCCCATCTCCAAACCCACTCACTCGCTCTCCCCCTACCTCCAAACCCACCCGAAGCCTCTCTTCCCATCTCCAAACCCACTCACTGCCTCTCTCGCCATCTCCAAACCCACTCACAGCCTCTCTTCCCATCTCCAAACCCACTCACAGCCTCTCTTCCCATCCCCAAACCCAGTCACTGCCTCTTCCCCATCTCCAAACCCACTCACAGCCTCTCTTCCCATACCCAAACCCACTCACTGCCCCTCTCCCCATCTCCAAACCCACTCAATGGCTCTCTTCCCATCCCCAAACCCAGTCACTGCCTCTTCCCCATCTCCAAACCCACTCACAGCCTCTCTTCCCATCTCCAAACCCAGTCACTGCCTCTTCCCCATCTCTAAACCCACCCACAGCCTCTCTACCCATCTCCAAACCCACTCGCAGCCTCTCCCCCCACCTCCAAACCCACCCGAAGCCTCTCTTCCCATCTCCAAACCTACTCACTGCCTCTCTCCCCAAATCCAAACCCACTCACTGCCTCTCTCCCCATCTCCAAACACAGTCACTGCCTCTCTCCCCATCTCTAAACCCACTCATTGGCTGTCTCCCCATCTCCAAACCCACTCACAGCCTCTCTTCCCATCTCCAAACCAACTCACTGTCTCTCTCCCTCTCTCCAAACCCACTCACTGTCTCTCTCCCCATCTCCAAACCAAGTCACTGTCTCTCTCCCCATCTCTAAACCTAATCACTGTCTCTCTCCCCATCTCCAAACCCACTCACTGACTCTCTCCCCCTCTCCAAACCCACTCACTGTCTCTCTCCCCATCTCCAAACCAAGTCACTGTCTCTCTCCCCATCTCTAAATCTAATCACTGTCTCTCTCCCCATCTCCAAACCCACTCACTGACTCTCTCCCCCTCTCCAAACCCACTCACTGTCTCTCTCCCTATCTCCAAACCAAGTCACTGTCTCTCTCCCCATCTCCAAACCCACTCACAGCCTCTCTTCCCATCCCCAAACCCAGTCACTGCCTCTTCCCCATCTCCAAACCCACTCGCTGCCTCTCTCCCCATCTCCAAACCCACCCACAGCCTCTCTCCCCATCTCCAAACCCACTCGCAGCCTGTCTTCCCATCTCCAAACCCACTCACTCGCTCTCCCCCTACCTCCAAACCCACCCGAAGCCTCTCTTCCCATCTCCAAACCCACTCACTGCCTCTCTCGCCATCTCCAAACCCACTCACAGCCTCTCTTCCCATCTCCAAACCCACTCACAGCCTCTCTTCCCATCCCCAAACCCAGTCACTGCCTCTTCCCCATCTCCAAACCCACTCACAGCCTCTCTTCCCATACCCAAACCCACTCACTTGCTCTCTTCCCATCTCCAAACCCACTCACTTGCTCTCTTCTCATCTCCAAACCCACTCACTGCCCCTCTCCCCATCTCCAAACCCACTCAATGGCTCTCTTCCCATCCCCAAACCTACTCACTGCCTCTCTCGCCGTCTCCAAACCCACTCACAGCCTCTCTCCTCATCTCCAAACTCACTCACTGCCTCTCTCCCCAAATCCAAACCCACTCACTGCCTCTCTCCCCATCTCCAAACACAGTCACTGCCTCTCTCCCCATCTCTAAACCCACTCATTGGCTGTCTCCCCATCTCCAAACCCACTCACAGCCTCTCTTCCCATCTCCAAACCAACTCACTGTCTCTCTCCCTCTCTCCAAACCCACTCACTGTCTCTCTCCCCATCTCCAAACCAAGTCACTGTCTCTCTCCCCATCTCTAAACCTAATCACTGTCTCTCTCCCCATCTCCAAACCCACTCACTGTCTCTCTCCCCATCTCCAAACCCACTCACTGTCTCTCTCCCCATCTCCAAACCAAGTCACTGTCTCTCTCCCCATCTCCAAACCAAGTCACTGTCTCTCTCCCCATCTCCAAACTCACTCGCTGCCTCTCTCCCCATCTCCAAACCCACCCACAGCCTCTCTCCCCATCTCCAAACCCACTCGCAGCCTGTCTTCCCATCTCCAAACCCACTCACTCGCTCTCCCCCTACCTCCAAACCCACCCGAAGCCTCTCTTCCCATCTCCAAACCCACTCACTGCCTCTCTCGCCATCTCCAAACCCACTCACAGCCTCTCTTCCCATCTCCAAACCCACTCACAGCCTCTCTTCCCATCCCCAAACCCAGTCACTGCCTCTTCCCCATCTCCAAACCCACTCACAGCCTCTCTTCCCATACCCAAACCCACTCACTTGCTCTCTTCCCATCTCCAAACCCACTCACTTGCTCTCTTCTCATCTCCAAACCCACTCACTGCCCCTCTCCCCATCTCCAAACCCACTCACTGGCTCTCTTCCCATCTCCAAACCCACTCACTGCCTCTCTCCCCATCTCCAAACCCACTCACGGCTTCTATCCCCATCTCCAAACTCACTCACTGCCTCTCTCCCCATCACGAAACACACTCACTGCCTCTCTCCCCATCTCCAAACCCACTCACTGCCCCTCTCCCCATCTCCAAACCCACTCACTGGCTCTCTCCCCATCTCCAAACCCACTCACGGCTTCTATCCCCATCTCCAAACTCACTCACTGCCTCTCTCCCCATCACGAAACACACTCACTGCCTCTCTCCCCATCTCCAAACCCACTCACTGCCCCTCTCCCCATCTCCAAACCCACTCACTGCCTCTCTCCCCATCTCCAAACTCACTCACTGCCTCTCTCCCCAAATCCAAACCCACTCACTGCCTCTCTCCCCATCTCCAAACACAGTCACTGCCTCTCTTCCCATCTCCAAACACAGTCACTGCCTCTCTTCCCATCTCCAAACCCACTCACTGCCTCTCTCCCCATCTCCAAACCCACTCACTGCCTCTCTCCCCATCTCCAAACCCACTCACTGCCTCTCTATCCATCACCAAAGCCACTAATTGCCTCTCTCCCCATCTCCAAACCCACTCACCGTCTCTCTCCCCATCTCCAAACCCACTCTGCCTCTCTCTCCATCTACAAACCCACTCACTGCCTCTCTCCCCATCTCCAAACCCACTCATTGGCTGTCTCCCCATCTCCAAACCCACTCACTGCCTCTCTCCCCATCTCCAAACCCACTCACGGCTTCTATCCCCATCTCCAAACCCACTCACTGCCTCTCTCCCCATCACGAAACACACTCACTGCCTCTCTCCCTCTCTCCAAACCCACTCACTGTCTCTCTCCCCATCTCCAAACCAAGTCACTGTCTCTCTCCCCATCTCTAAACCTAATCACTGTCTCTCTCCCCATCTCCAAACCCACTCACTGACTCTCTCCCCCTCTCCAAACCCACTCACTGTCTCTCTCCCCATCTCCAAACCAAGTCACTGTCTCTCTCCCCATCTCCAAACTCACTCGCTGCCTCTCTCCCCATCTCCAAACCCACCCACAGCCTCTCTCCCCATCTCCAAACCCACTCGCAGCCTGTCTTCCCATCTCCAAACCCACTCACTCGCTCTCCCCCTACCTCCAAACCCACCCGAAGCCTCTCTTCCCATCTCCAAACCCACTCACTGCCTCTCTCGCCATCTCCAAACCCACTCACAGCCTCTCTTCCCATCTCCAAACCCACTCACAGCCTCTCTTCCCATCCCCAAACCCAGTCACTGCCTCTTCCCCATCTCCAAACCCACTCACAGCCTCTCTTCCCATACCCAAACCCACTCACTTGCTCTCTTCCCATCTCCAAACCCACTCACTTGCTCTCTTCTCATCTCCAAACCCACTCACTGCCCCTCTCCCCATCTCCAAACCCACTCACTGCCTCTCTCCCCATCTCCAAACCCACTCACGGCTTCTATCCCCATCTCCAAACTCACTCACTGCCTCTCTCCCCATCACGAAACACACTCACTGCCTCTCTCCCCATCTCCAAACCCACTCACTGCCCCTCTCCCCATCTCCAAACCCACTCACTGGCTCTCTTCCCATCTCCAAACCCACTCACTGCCTCTCTCCCCATCTCCAAACTCACTCACTGCCTCTCTCCCCAAATCCAAACCCACTCACTGCCTCTCTCCCCATCTCCAAACACAGTCACTGCCTCTCTTCCCATCTCCAAACCCACACATTGGCTGTCTCCCCATCTCCAAACCCACTCACTGCCTCTCTCCCCATCTCCAAACCCACTCACTGCCTCTCTCCCCATCTCCAAACCCACTCACTGCCTCTCTATCCATCACCAAAGCCACTAATTGCCTCTCTCCCCATCTCCAAACCCACTCACCGTCTCTCTCCCCATCTCCAAACCCACTCTGCCTCTCTCTCCATCTACAAACCCACTCACTGCCTCTCTCCCCATCTCCAAACCCACTCATTGGCTGTCTCCCCATCTCCAAACCCACTCACTGCCTCTCTCCCCATCTCCAAACCCACTCACGGCTTCTATCCCCATCTCCAAACCCACTCACTGCCTCTCTCCCCATCACGAAACACACTCACTGCCTCTCTCCCCATCTCCAAACCCACTCACTGCCCCTCTCCCCATCTCCAAACCCACTCACTGGCTCTCTTCCCATCTCCAAACCCACTCACTGCCTCTCTCCCCATCTCCAAACTCACTCACTGCCTCTCTCCCCAAATCCAAACCCACTCACAGCCTCTCTTCCCATCTCCAAACCCACTCACAGCCTCTCTTCCCATCTCCAAACCCACTCACAGCCTCTCTTCCCATCTCCAAACCCACTCACAGCCTCTCTTCCAATCTCCAAACCCACTCACAGCCTCTCTCCCCATCTCCAAACCCACTCACTGTCTCTCTCCCCATCTCCACACCCACACACTGCCTCTCTTCCCATCTCCAATCCCACTCACAGCCTCTCTTCCCATCTTCAAACCCACTCACAGCCCCTCTCCCCATCTCCAAACCCACTCACTTGCTCTCTTCCCATCTCCAAACCCACTCACTGCCCCTCTCCCCATCTCCAAACCCACTCACTGCCCCTCTCCCCATCTCCAAACCCACTCACTGCCTCTCTCCCCATCTCCAAACCCACTCACGGCTTCTATCCCCATCTCCAAACTCACTCACTGCCTCTCTCCCCATCACGAAACACACTCACTGCCTATCTCCCCATCTCCAAACCCACTCACTGGCTCTCTTCCCATCTCCAAACCCACCCACTGCCTCTTTCCCCATCTCCAATCCCACGCACTGTCTCTCTCCCCATCTCCAAACCCACTCACTGTCTCTCTCCCCATCTCCAAACCCACACACAGCCTCTCTTCCCATCTCCAAACCCACACACAGCCTCTCTTCCCATCTCCAAACCAACTCACTGTCTCTCTCCCCCTCTCCAAACCCACTCACTGTCTCTCTCCCCCTCTCCAAACCCACTCTGTCTCTCTCCCCATCTCCAAACTCACTCACAGCCTCTCTTCCCATCTCCAAACCCACTCACTGTCTCTCTCCCCCTCTCCAAACCCACTCACTGTCTCTTTCCCCATCTCCAAACCAAGTCACTGTCTCTCTCCCCATCTCCAAACCTAATCACTGTCTCTCTCCCCCTCTCCAAACCCACTCACTGTCTCTCGCCCCATCTCCAAACCCACTCACTGACTCTCTCCCCCGCTCCAAACCCACTCACTGTCTCTCTCCCCCTCTCCAAACTCACTCACTGCCTCTCTCCCCATCTCCAAACCCACCCACAGCCTCTCTCCCCATCTCCAAACCCACTCGCAGCCTGTCTTCCCATCTCCACACCCACTCACTCCCTCTCCCCCTACCTCCAAACCCACCCGAAGCCTCTCTTCCCATCTCCAAACCCACTCACTGCCTCTCTCGCCGTCTCCAAAACCACTCACAGCCTCTCTTCCCATCGCCAAACCCACTCACAGCCTCTCTTCCCATCCCCAAACCCAGTCACTGCCTCTTCCCCATCTCCAAACCCACTCACAGCCTATCTTCCCATCCCCAAACCCAGTCATTGCCTCTTCCCCATCTCCAAACCCACTCACAGCCTCTCTCCCCATCTCCAAACCCACTCGCAGCCTCTCCCCCCACCTGCAAACCCACCCGAAGCCTCTCTTCCCATCTCCAAACCCACTCACTGCCTCTCTCGCCGTCTCCAAACCCACTCACAGCCTCTCTCCCCATCTCCAAACTCACTCACTGTCTCTCTCCCCATCTCCGAACCAAGTCACTGTCTCTCTCCCCATCTCTAAACCTAATCACTGTCTCTCTCCCCCTCTCCAAACCCACTCACTGACTCTCTCCCCCTCTCCAAACTCACTCACTGTCTCTCTCCCCATCTCCAAACCAAGTCACTGTCTCTCTCCCCATCTCCAAACTCACTCGCTGCCTCTCTCCCCATCTCCACACCCACCCACAGCCACTCTCCCCATCTCCAAACCCACTCACAGCCTCTCTTCCCATCCCCAAACCCAGTCACTGCCTCTTCCCCATCTCCAAACCCACTCACAGCCTCTCTTCCCATACCCAAACCCAGTCACTGCCTCTTCCCCATCTCCAAACCCACTCACAGCCTCTCTTCCCATCTCCAAACCCACTCACTTGCTCTCTTCCCATCTCCAAACCCACTCACTTGCTCTCTCCCCATCTCCAAACCCACTCACTGGCTCTCTTCCCATCTCCAAACCCACTCACTGCCTCTCTCCCCATCTCCAAACCCACTCACAGCCTCTCTTCCCATACCCAAACCCAGTCACTGCCTCTTCCCCATCTCCAAACCCACTCACAGCCTCTCTTCCCATCTCCAAACCCACTCACTTGCTCTCTCGCCATCTCCAAACCCACTCACTGGCTCTCTCCCCATCTCCAAACTCACTCACTGCCTCTCTCCCCAAATCCAAACCCACTCACAGCCTCTCTCCCCATCTCCAAACACAGTCACTGCCTCTCTTCCCATCTCCAAACCCACTCATTGGCTGTCTCCCCATCTCCAAACCCACTCACTGCCTCTCTCCCCATCTCCAAACCCACTCACTGCCTCTCTCCCCATCTCCAAACCCACTCACTGCCTCTCTCCCCATCTCCAAACCCACTCACTGCCTCTCTCCCCATCTCCAAACCCACTCACAGCCTCTCTCCCCATCTCCAAACCCACTCACGGCTTCTATCCCCATCTCCAAACTCACTCACTGCCTCTCTCCCCATCACGAAACACAATCACTGCCTCTCTCCCCATCTCCAAACCCACTCACTGCCCCTCTCGCCATCTCCAAACCCACTCACTGGCTCTCTCCCCATCTCCAAACTCACTCACTGCCTCTCTCCCCAAATCCAAACCCACTCACAGCCTCTCTCCCCATCTCCAAACACAGTCACTGCCTCTCTTCCCATCTCCAAACCCACTCATTGGCTGTCTCCCCATCTCCAAACCCACTCACTGCCTCTCTCCCCATCTCCAAACCCACTCACTGCCTCTCTCCCCATCTCCAAACCCACTCACTGCCTCTCTCCCCATCTCCAAACCCACTCACTGCCTCTCTCCCCATCACCAAAGCCACTAATTGCCTCTCTCCCCATCTCCAAAGCCACTCACCGTCTCTCTCCCCATCTCCAAACCCACTCTGCCTCTCTCTCCATCTCCAAACCCACTCACTGCCTCTCTCCCCATCTCCAAACCCACTCATTGGCTGTCTCCCCATCTCCAAACCCACTCACTGCCTCTATCCCCATCTCCAAACCCACTCACAGCCTCTCTCCCCATCTCCAAACCCACTCACTGTCTCTCTCCCCATCTGCAAACCCACTCACTGCCTCTCTTCCCATCTCCAAACCCACTCACAGCCTCTCTTCCCAACTCCAAACCCACTCACAGCCTCTCTTCCCATCTCCAAACCCACTCACAGCCTCTCTTCCCATCTCCAAACCCACTCACAGCCTCTCTTCCCATCTCCAAACCCACTCACAGCCTCTCTTCAAATCTCCAAACCCACTCACAGCCTCTCTCCCCATCTCCAAACCCACTCACTGTCTCTCTCCCCATCTCCACACCCACTCACTGCCTCTCTTCCCATCTCCAATCCCACTCACAGCCTCTCTTCCCATCTTCAAACCCACTCACAGCCTCTCTTCCCATCTCCAAACCCACTCACTGTCTCTCTCCCCATCTCCAAACCCACTCACTGTCTCTCTCCCCATCTCCAAACCCACTCACAGCCTCTCTCCCCATCTCCAAACCCACTCACAGCCTCTCTTCCCATCTCCAAACCCACTCACAGCCTCTCTCCCCATCTCCAAACCCACTCATTGGCTGTCTCCCCATCTCCAAACCCACTCACTGTCTCTCTCCCCATCTCCAAACCCACTCACTGTCTCTCTCCCCATCTCCAAACCACTCACTGCCTCTCTCCCCATCTCCAAACACACTCACTGTCTCTCTCCCATCTCCAAACACACTCACTGTCTCTCTCCCCATCTCTAAACCCACTCACTGACTCTCTCCCCATCGGCAAAACCACTCACTGCCTCTCTTCCCATCTCCAATCCCATTCACTGCCTCTCTTCCCATCTCCAAACCCACTCACAGCCTCTCTTCCCATCTCCAAACCCACCCACTGCCTCTTTCCCCATCTCCAATCCCACGCACTGCCTCTCTCCCCAAATCCAAACCCACTCACTGCCTCTCTCCTCATCTCCAAACCCACTCACTGCCCCTCTCCCCATCTCCAAACCCACTCACTTGCTCTCTTCCCATCTCCAAACCCACTCACTCGCTCTCCCCCTACCTCCAAACCCACCCGAAGCCTGTCTTCCCATCTCCAAACCCACTCACTCGCTCTCCCCCTACCTCCAAACCCACCCGAAGCCTCTCTTCCCATCTCCAAACCCACTCACTGCCTCTCTCGCCATCTCCAAACCCACTCACAGCCTCTCTTCCCATCTCCAAACCCACTCACAGCCTCTCTTCCCATCCCCAAACCCAGTCACTGCCTCTTCCCCATCTCCAAACCCACTCACAGCCTCTCTTCCCATACCCAAACCCACTCACTTGCTCTCTTCCCATCTCCAAACCCACTCACTTGCTCTCTTCTCATCTCCAAACCCACTCACTGCCCCTCTCCCCATCTCCAAACCCACTCACTGGCTCTCTTCCCATCTCCAAACCCACTCACTGCCTCTCTCCCCATCTCCAAACCCACTCACGGCTTCTATCCCCATCTCCAAACTCACTCACTGCCTCTCTCCCCATCACGAAACACACTCACTGCCTCTCTCCCCATCTCCAAACCCATTCACTGCCCCTCTCCCCATCTCCAAACCCACTCACTGGCTCTCTTCCCATCTCCAAACCCACCCACTGCCTCTTTCCCCATCTCCAATCCCACGCAATGTCTCTCTCCCCATCTCCAAACCCACTCACTGTCTCTCACCCCATCTCCAAACCCACACACAGCCTCTCTTCCCATCTCCAAACCCACACACTGCCTCTCTTCCCATCTCCAAACCAACTCACTGTCTCTCTCCCCCTCTCCAAACCCACTCACTGTCTCTCTCCCCCTCTCCAAACCCACTCGCTGTCTCTCTCCCCATCTCCAAACTCACTCACAGCCTCTCTTCCCATCTCCAAACCCACTCACTGTCTCTCTCCCCCTCTCCGAACCCACTCACTGTCTCTCTCCCCATCTCCAAACCCACTCACTGACTCTCTCCCCCTCTCCAAACGCACTCAGTCTCTCTCCCCATCTCCAAACTCACTCGCTGCCTCTCTCCCCATCTCCAAACCCACCCACAGCCTCTCTCCCCATCTCCAAACCCACTCGCAGCCTGTCTTCCCATCTCCACACCCACTCACTGCCTCTCTCCCCATCTCCAAACCCACTCACTGCCCCTCTCCCCATCTCCAAACCCACTCACTGGCTCTCTTCCCATCTCCAAACCCACTCACAGCCTCTCTCCCCATCTCCAAACCCACTCACTGCCTCTCTCCCCATCTCCAAACTCACTCACTGCCTCTCTCCCCAAATCCAAACCCACTCACTGCCTCTCTCCCCATCTCCAAACACAGTCACTGCCTCTCTCCCCAAATCCAAACCCACTCGCTGCCTCTCTCCCCATCTCCAAACCCACCCACAGCCTCTCTCCCCATCTCCAAACCCACTCACAGCCTCTCTTCCCATCCCCAAACCCAGTCACTGCCTCTTCCCCATCTCCAAACCCACTCACAGCCTCTCTTCCCATACCCAAACCCAGTCACTGCCTCTTCCCCATCTCCAAACCCACTCACAGCCTCTCTTCCCATCTCCAAACCCACTCACTTGCTCTCTTCCCATCTCCAATCCCACTCACTGCCCCTCTCCCCATCTCCAAACCCACTCACTGGCTCTCTTCCCATCTCCAAACCCACTCACTGCCTCTCTCCCCATCTCCAAACCCAATCACGGCTTCTATCCCCATCTCCAAACTCACTCACTGCCTCTCTCCCCATCACGAAACACACTCACTGCATCTCTCCCCATCTCCAAACCCACTCACTGCCCCTCTCCCCATGTCCAAACCCACTCACTGGCTCTCTTCCCATCTCCAAACCCACTCACTGCCTCTCTCCCCATCTCCAAACTCACTCACTGCCTCTCTCCCCAAATCCAAACCCACTCACTGCCTCTCTCCCCATCTCCAAACACAGTCACTGCCTCTCTTCCCATCTCCAAACCCACTCATTGGCTGTCTCCCCATCTCCAAACCCACTCACTGCCTCTCTCCCCATCTCCAAACCCACTCACTGCCTCTCTCCCCATCTCCAAACCCACTCACTGCCTCTCTCCCCATCTCCAAACCCACTCACTGCCTCTCTCCCCATCACCAAAGCCACTAATTGCCTCTCTCCCCATCTCCAAAGCCACTCACCGTCTCTCTCCCCATCTCCAAACCCACTCTGCCTCTCTCTCCATCTCCAAACCCACTCACTGCCTCTCTCCCCATCTCCAAACCCACTCATTGGCTGTCTCCCCATCTCCAAACCCACTCACTGCCTCTCTCCCCATCTCCAAACCCACTCACAGCCTCTCTCCCCATCTCCAAATCCACTCATTGCCTCTCTCCCCATCTCCAAACCCACTCACTGTCTCTCTCCCCATCTGCAAACCCACTCACTGCCTCTCTTCCCATCTCCAAACCCACTCACAGCCTCTCTTCCCATCTCCAAACCCACTCACAGCCTCTCTTCCCAGCTCCAAACCCACTCACAGCCTCTCTTCCCATCTCCAAACCCACTCACAGCCTCTCTTCCCATCTCCAAACCCACTCACAGCCTCTCTTCAAATCTCCAAACCCACTCACAGCCTCTCTCCCCATCTCCAAACCCACTCACTGTCTCTCTCCCCATCTCCACACCCACTCACTGCCTCTCTTCCCATCTCCAATCCCACTCACTGCCTCTCTTCCCATCTTCAAACCCACTCACAGCCTCTCTTCCCATCTCCAAACCCACTCACTGCCTCTCTCCCCATCTCCAAACCCACTCACAGCCTCTCTTCCCATCTCCAAACCCACTCACTGTCTCTCTCCCCATCTCCAAACACACTCACTGTCTCTCTCCCCATCTCCAAACACACTCACTGTCTCTCTCCCCATCTCCAAACCCACTCACTGACTCTCTCCCCATCGGCAAAACCACTCACTGCCTCTCTTCCCATCTCCAATCCCACTCACTGCCTCTCTTCCCATCTCCAAACCCACTCACAGCCTCTCTTCCCATCTCCAAACCCACCCACTGCCTCTTTCCCCATCTCCAATCCCACGCACTGCCTCTCTCCCCAAATCCAAACCCACTCACTGCCTCTCTCCCCATCTCCAAACCCACTCACTGTCTCTCTCCCCATCTCCAAACCATGTCACTGTCTCTCTCCCCATCTCTAAACCTAATCACTGTCTCTCTCCCCCTCTCCAAACCCACTGACTGTCTCTCGCCCCATCTCCAAACCCACTCACTGACTCTCTCCCCCTTTCCAAACCCACTCACTGTCTCTCTCCCCATCTCCAAACTCACTCGCTGCCTCTCTCCCCATCTCCAAACCCACCCACAGCCTCTCTCCCCATCTCCAAACCCACTCGCAGCCTGTCTTCCCATCTCCACACCCACTCACTCCCTCTCCCCCCACCTCCAAACCCTCCCGAAGCCTCTCTTCCCATCTCCAAACCCACTCACTGCCTCTCTCGCCGTCTCCAAAACCACTCACAGCCTCTCCTCCCATCTCCAAACCCACTCACAGCCTCTCATCCCATCCCCAAACCCAGTCACTGCCACTTCCCCATCTCCACACCCACTCACAGCCTATCTTCCCATCCCCAAACCCAGTCACTGCCTCTTCCCCATCTCCAAACCCACTCACAGCCTCTGTCCCCATCTCCAAACCCACTCGCAGCCTCTCCCCGCACCTGCAAACCCACCCGAAGCCTCTCTTCCCATCTCCAAACCCACTCACTGCCTCTCTCGCCGTCTCCAAACCCACTCACAGCCTCTCTCCCCATCTCCAAACTCACTCACTGTCTCTCTCCCCATCTCCAAACCATGTCACTGTCTCTCTCCCCATCTCTAAACCTAATCACTGTCTTTCTCCCCCTCTCCAAACCCACTCACAGCCACTCTCCCCATCTCCAAACCCACTCACAGCCTCTCTTCCCATCTCCAAACCCACTCACAGCCTCTCTTCCCATCTCCAAACCCACTCACAGCCTCTCTTCCCATCTCCAAACCCACTCACAGCCTCTCTCCCCATCTCCAAACCCACTCACAGCCTCTCTCCCCATCTCCAAACCCACTCACAGCCACTCTTCCCATCTCCAAACCCACTCACAGCCTCTCTTCCCATCTCCAAACCAGCTTCCTGTCTCTCTCTCCCCATCTCTGAACCCACTCACAGCCTCTCTTCCCAAATCCAAACCCACTCACTGCCTCTCTCCCCATCTCCAAACCCACTCACAGCCTCTCTTCCCATCTCCAAACCCACTCACTGTCTCTCTCCCGATCTCCAAACCACTCACTGCCTCTCACCCCATCTCCAACCCCACTCACTGTCTCTCTCCCCATCTCTAAACCCACTCACTGTCTCTCTCCCCATCTCCAATCCCACTCGCTGTCTCTCTCCCCATCTCCAAATCCACTCACATCCTCTCTTCCAATCTCCAAACTGACCGACTGCCTGTCTACCCATCTCCAAACCCACTCACTGCCTCTCTCCCCATCTCCAAACTCACTCACAGCCTCTCTTCCCATCTCCAAACCCACTCACTGCCTCTTCCCCATCTCCAAACCCACTCACAGCCTCTCTTCCCATCTCCAAACCCACTCACTGCCTCTCTTCCCATCTCCAAACCCACTCACAGCCTCTCTTCCCATCTCCAAACACACTCACAGCCTCTCTTCCCATCTCCAAACCCACTCACAGCCTCTCTTCCCATCTCCAAACCCACTCACAGCCTCTCTTCCCATCTCCAAACCCACTCACAGCCTCTCTTCCCATCTCCAAACCCACTCACAGCCTCTCTCCCCATCTCCAAACCCACTCATTGTCTCTCTCCCCATCTCCAAGCCCACTCACTGTCTCTCTCCCCATCTCCAAACCCACTCACATCCTCTCTTCCCATCTCCAAACTGACCGACTGCCTCTCTCCCCATCTCCAAACCCACTCAATGTCTCTCTCCCCATCTCAAAACCCACTCACTGTCTCTCTCCCCATTTCCAAACCCACTCAATGTCTCTCTCCCCATCTCAAAACCCACTCACTGTCTCTGTCCCCATCACCAAACCCACTCACTGTCTCTCTCCCCATTTCCAAACCCACTCAATGTCTCTCTTCCCATCTCCAAACCCACTCACAGCCTCTCTTCCCATCTCCAAACTGACCGACTGCCTCTCTCCCCATCTCCAAACCCACTCAATGTCTCTCTCCCCATCTCAAAACCCACTCACTGTCTCTCTCCCCATTTCCAAACCCACTCAATGTCTCTCTCCCCATCTCAAAACCCACTCACTGTCTCTGTCCCCATCACCAAACCCACTCACTGTCTCTCTCCCCATTTCCAAACCCACTCAATGTCTCTCTTCCCATCTCCAAACCCACTCACAGCCTCTCTTCCCATCTCCAAACTGACCGACTGCCTCTCTCCCCATCTCCAAACCCAGTCACCGCCTCTCTCCCCCTCTCCAAACCCACTCACTGTCACTCTCCCCCTCTCCAAACCCACTCACAGACTCTCTCCCCATCTTCAAACCCACTCACCGCCTCTCTTCCCATCTCCAAACCCACTCACTGTCTCTCTCCCCCTCTCCAAACCCACTCACTGTCTCTCTCTCCATCTCCAAACCCACTCACTGTCTCTCTCCCGATCTACAAACCACTCACTGCCTCTTCCCCATCTCCAAACCCACTCACAGCCTCTCATCCCATCTCCAAACCCACTCACAGTCTCTCTCCCCATCTCCAAATCCACTCACTGTCTCTCTCCCCATCTGCAAACCTACTCACTGCCTCACTTTCCATCTCCGAACTCACTCACTGTCTTTCTCCCCATTTCCAAAGCCACTCGCAGCCTCTCTTCCCATCTCCAAACTCACTCACTGCCTCTCTTCCCATCTCCAAACCCACTCACAGCCACTCTCCCCATCTCCAAACCCACTCACACCCTCTCTTCCCATCTCCAAACCCACTCACAGCCTCTCTTCCCATCTCCAAACCCACTCACAGCCTCTCTTCCCATCTCCAAACCCACTCACAGCCTCTCTTCCCATCTCCAAACCCACTCACAGCCTCTCTCCCCATCTCCAAACCCACTCACAGCCTCTCTCCCCATCTCCAAACCCACTCACAGCCTCTCTTCCCATCTCCAAACCAGCTTCCTGTCTCTCTCTCCCCATCTCTGAACCCACTCACAGCCTCTCTTCCCAAATCCAAACCCACTCACTGCCTCTCTCCCCATCTCCAAACGCACGCAATGCCTCTCTTCCCATCGCCAAACCCACTCACTGCCTCTCTCCCCATCTCCAAACCCACTCACAGCCTCTCTTCCCATCTCCAAACCCACTCACTGTCTCTCTCCCGATCTCCAAACCACTCAGTGCCTCTCACCCCATCTCCAACCCCACTCACTGTCTCTCTCCCCATCTCTAAACCCACTCACTGCCTCTCTACCCATCTCCAAACCCACTCATTGCCTCACTTCCCGTCTCCAAACCCACTCACTGCCTCTATCACCATCTCCAAACCCACTCACTGCCTCTCTCCCCATCTCCAAACTCACTCACTGCCTCTCTCCCCATCTCCAATCCCACTCGCTGTCTCTCTCCCCATCTCCAAACTCACTCACAGCCTCTCTTCCCATCTCCAAACACACTCACAGCCTCTCTTCCCATCTCCAAACCCACTCACAGCCTCTCTTCCCATCTCCAAACCCACTCACAGCCTCTCTTCCCATCTCCAAACCCACTCACAGCCTCTCTCAGCATCTCCAAACCCACTCACAGCCTCTCTCAGCATCTCCAAACCCACTCACATCCTCTCTTCCAATCTCCAAACTGACCGACTGCCTGTCTACCCATCTCCAAACCCACTCACTGCCTCTCTCCCCATCTCCAAACTCACTCACAGCCTCTCTTCCCATCTCCAAACCCACTCACTGCCTCTTCCCCATCTCCAAACCCACTCACAGCCTCTCTTCCCATCTCCAAACCCACTCACTGCCTCTCTTCCCATCTCCAAACCCACTCACAGCCTCTCTTCCCATCTCCAAACACACTCACAGCCTCTCTTCCCATCTCCAAACACACTCACAGCCTCTCTTCCCATCTCCAAACCCACTCACAGCCTCTCTTCCCATCTCCAAACCCACTCACAGCCTCTCTTCCCATCTCCAAACCCACTCACAGCCTCTCTTCCCATCTCCAAACCCACTCACAGCCTCTCTCAGCATCTCCAAACCCACTCACAGCCTCTCTCAGCATCTCCAAACCCACTCACAGCCTCTCTTCCCGTCTCCAAACCCACTCACTGGCTCTTTCCCATCTCCAAACCCACTCACAGCCTCTCTTCCCATCTCCAAACCCACTCACAGCCTCTCTCCCCATCTCCAAACCCACTCACAGCCTCTCTCCCCATCTCCAAACCCACTCATTGTCTCTCTCCCCATCTCCAAGCCCACTCACTGTCTCTCTCCCCATCTCCAAACCCACTCACATCCTCTCTTCCCATCTCCAAACTGACCGACTGCCTCTCTCCCCATCTCCAAACCCACTCAATGTCTCTCTCCCCATCTCAAAACCCACTCACTGACTCTCTCCCCATTTCCAAACCCACTCAATGCCTCTCTCCCCATCTCAAAACCCACTCACTGTCTCTGTCCCCATCACCAAACCCACTCACTGTCTCTCTCCCCATTTCCAAATCCACTCACATCCTCTCTTCCAATCTCCAAACTGACCGACTGCCTGTCTACCCATCTCCAAACCCACTCACTGCCTCTCTCCCCATCTCCAAACTCACTCACAGCCTCTCTTCCCATCTCCAAACCCACTCACTGCCTCTTCCCCATCTCCAAACCCACTCACAGCCTCTCTTCCCATCTCCAAACCCACTCACTGCCTCTCTTCCCATCTCCAAACCCACTCACAGCCTCTCTTCCCATCTCCAAACACACTCACAGCCTCTCTTCCCATCTCCAAACCCACTCACAGCCTCTCTTCCCATCTCCAAACCCACTCACAGCCTCTCTTCCCATCTCCAAACCCACTCACAGCCTCTCTTCCCATCTCCAAACCCACTCACAGCCTCTCTCCCCATCTCCAAACCCACTCATTGTCTCTCTCCCCATCTCCAAGCCCACTCACTGTCTCTCTCCCCATCTCCAAACCCACTCACATCCTCTCTTCCCATCTCCAAACTGACCGACTGCCTCTCTCCCCATCTCCAAACCCACTCAATGTCTCTCTCCCCATCTCAAAACCCACTCACTGTCTCTCTCCCCATTTCCAAACCCACTCAATGTCTCTCTCCCCATCTCAAAACCCACTCACTGTCTCTGTCCCCATCACCAAACCCACTCACTGTCTCTCTCCCCATTTCCAAACCCACTCAATGTCTCTCTTCCCATCTCCAAACCCACTCACAGCCTCTCTTCCCATCTCCAAACTGACCGACTGCCTCTCTCCCCATCTCCAAACCCACTCAATGTCTCTCTCCCCATCTCAAAACCCACTCACTGTCTCTCTCCCCATTTCCAAACCCACTCAATGTCTCTCTCCCCATCTCAAAACCCACTCACTGTCTCTGTCCCCATCACCAAACCCACTCACTGTCTCTCTCCCCATTTCCAAACCCACTCAATGTCTCTCTTCCCATCTCCAAACCCACTCACAGCCTCTCTTCCCATCTCCAAACTGACCGACTGCCTCTCTCCCCATCTCCAAACCCAGTCACCGCCTCTCTCCCCCTCTCCAAACCCACTCACTGTCACTCTCCCCCTCTCCAAACCCACTCACAGACTCTCTCCCCATCTTCAAACCCACTCACCGCCTCTCTTCCCATCTCCAAACCCACTCACTGTCTCTCTCCCCCTCTCCAAACCCACTCACTGTCACTCTCTCCATCTCCAAACCCACTCACTGTCTCTCTCCCGATCTACAAACCACTCACTGCCTCTTCCCCATCTCCAAACCCACTCACAGCCTCTCATCCCATCTCCAAACCCACTCACAGTCTCTCTCCCCATCTCCAAATCCACTCACTGTCTCTCTCCCCATCTGCAAACCTACTCACTGCCTCACTTTCCATCTCCGAACTCACTCACTGTCTTTCTCCCCATTTCCAAAGCCACTCGCAGCCTCTCTTCCCATCTCCAAACTCACTCACTGCCTCTCTTCCCATCTCCAAACCCACTCACAGCCACTCTCCCCATCTCCAAACCCACTCACACCCTCTCTTCCCATCTCCAAACCCACTCACAGCCTCTCTTCCCATCTCCAAACCCACTCACAGCCTCTCTTCCCATCTCCAAACCCACTCACAGCCTCTCTTCCCATCTCCAAACCCACTCACAGCCTCTCTCCCCATCTCCAAACCCACTCACAGCCTCTCTCCCCATCTCCAAACCCACTCACAGCCTCTCTTCCCATCTCCAAACCAGCTTCCTGTCTCTCTCTCCCCATCTCTGAACCCACTCACAGCCTCTCTTCCCAAATCCAAACCCACTCACTGCCTCTCTCCCCATCTCCAAACGCACGCAATGCCTCTCTTCCCATCGCCAAACCCACTCACTGCCTCTCTCCCCATCTCCAAACCCACTCACAGCCTCTCTTCCCATCTCCAAACCCACTCACTGTCTCTCTCCCGATCTCCAAACCACTCAGTGCCTCTCACCCCATCTCCAACCCCACTCACTGTCTCTCTCCCCATCTCTAAACCCACTCACTGCCTCTCTACCCATCTCCAAACCCACTCATTGCCTCACTTCCCGTCTCCAAACCCACTCACTGCCTCTATCACCATCTCCAAACCCACTCACTGCCTCTCTCCCCATCTCCAAACTCACTCACTGCCTCTCTCCCCATCTCCAATCCCACTCGCTGTCTCTCTCCCCATCTCCAAACTCACTTACAGCCTCTCTTCCCATCTCCAAACACACTCACAGCCTCTCTTCCCATCTCCAAACCCACTCACAGCCTCTCTTCCCATCTCCAAACCCACTCACAGCCTCTCTTCCCATCTCCAAACCCACTCACAGCCTCTCTCAGCATCTCCAAACCCACTCACAGCCTCTCTCAGCATCTCCAAACCCACTCACATCCTCTCTTCCAATCTCCAAACTGACCGACTGCCTGTCTACCCATCTCCAAACCCACTCACTGCCTCTCTCCCCATCTCCAAACTCACTCACAGCCTCTCTTCCCATCTCCAAACCCACTCACTGCCTCTTCCCCATCTCCAAACCCACTCACAGCCTCTCTTCCCATCTCCAAACCCACTCACTGCCTCTCTTCCCATCTCCAAACCCACTCACAGCCTCTCTTCCCATCTCCAAACACACTCACAGCCTCTCTTCCCATCTCCAAACACACTCACAGCCTCTCTTCCCATCTCCAAACCCACTCACAGCCTCTCTTCCCATCTCCAAACCCACTCACAGCCTCTCTTCCCATCTCCAAACCCACTCACAGCCTCTCTTCCCATCTCCAAACCCACTCACAGCCTCTCTCAGCATCTCCAAACCCACTCACAGCCTCTCTCAGCATCTCCAAACCCACTCACAGCCTCTCTTCCCGTCTCCAAACCCACTCACTGGCTCTTTCCCATCTCCAAACCCACTCACAGCCTCTCTTCCCATCTCCAAACCCACTCACAGCCTCTCTCCCCATCTCCAAACCCACTCACAGCCTCTCTCCCCATCTCCAAACCCACTCATTGTCTCTCTCCCCATCTCCAAGCCCACTCACTGTCTCTCTCCCCATCTCCAAACCCACTCACATCCTCTCTTCCCATCTCCAAACTGACCGACTGCCTCTCTCCCCATCTCCAAACCCACTCAATGTCTCTCTCCCCATCTCAAAACCCACTCACTGACTCTCTCCCCATTTCCAAACCCACTCAATGCCTCTTTCCCCATCTCAAAACCCACTCACTGTCTCTGTCCCCATCACCAAACCCACTCACTGTCTCTCTCCCCATTTCCAAACCCACTCAATGTCTCTCTTCCCATCTCCAAACCCACTCACAGCCTCTCTTCCCATCTCCAAACAGACCGACTGCCTCTCACCCCATCTCCAAACCCACTCACTGCCTCACTTCCCATCTCCAAGCCCACTCACAGCATCTCTCACCATCTCAAAACCCACTCACAGCCTCTCTCCCCATCTTCAAACCCAGTCACCGCCTCTCCTCCCATCTCCAAACCCACTTACTGTCTCCCCCTCTCCAAACCCACTCACTGTCACTCTCTCCATCTCCAAACCCACTCACAGCCTCTCTTCCCATCTCCAAACCAGCTTCCTGTCTCTCTCTCCCCATCTCTGAACCCACTCACAACCTCTCTTCCCAAATCCAAACCCACTCACTGCCTCTCTCCCCATCTCCAGACCCACGCAATGCCTCTCTTCCCTTCGCCAAACCCACTCACTGCCTCTCTCCCCATCTCCAAACCCACTCACAGCCTCTCTTCCCATCTCCAAACCCACTCACTGTCTCTCTCCCCATCTCTAAACCCACTCACTGCCTCTCTACCCATCTCCAAACCCACTCATTGCCTCACTTCCCGTCTCCAAACCCACTCACTGCCTCTATCCCCATCTCCAAACCCACTCACTGCCTCTCTCCCCATCTCCAAACTCACTCACTGCCTCTCTCCCCATCTCCAATCCCACTCGCTGTCTCTCTCCCCATCTCCAAATCCACTCACATCCTCTCTTCCAATCTCCAAACTGACCGACTGCCTGTCTACCCATCTCCAAACCCACTCACTGCCTCTCTCCCCATCTCCAAACTCACTCACAGCCTCTCTTCCCATCTCCAAACCCACTCACAGCCTCTCTTCCCATCTCCAAACACACTCACAGCCTCTCTTCCCATCTCCAAACACACTCACAGCCTCTCTTCCCATCTCCAAACACACTCACAGCCTCTCTTCCCATCTCCAAACCCACTCACAGCCTCTCTTCCCATCTCCAAACCCACTCACAGCCTCTCTCAGCATCTCCAAACCCACTCACAGCCTCTCTCAGCATCTCCAAACCCACTCACAGCCTCTCTTCCCGTCTCCAAACCCACTCACTGGCTCTTTCCCATCTCCAAACCCACTCACAGCCTCTCTTCCCATCTCCAAACCCACTCACAGCCTCTCTCCCCATCTCCAAACCCACTCACAGCCTCTCTTCCCATCTCCAAACCCACTCACTGTCTCTCTCCCGATCTCCAAACCACTCAGTGCCTCTCACCCCATCTCCAACCCCACTCACTGTCTCTCTCCCCATCTCTAAACCCACTCACTGCCTCTCTACCCATCTCCAAACCCACTCATTGCCTCACTTCCCGTCTCCAAACCCACTCACTGCCTCTATCCCCATCTCCAAACCCACTCACTGCCTCTCTCCCCATCTCCAAACTCACTCACTGCCTCTCTCCCCATCTCCAATCCCACTCGCTGTCTCTCTCCCCATCTCCAAATCCACTCACATCCTCTCTTCCAATCTCCAAACTGACCGACTGCCTGTCTACCCATCTCCAAACCCACTCACTGCCTCTCTCCCCATCTCCAAACTCACTCACAGCCTCTCTTCCCATCTCCAAACCCACTCACTGCCTCTTCCCCATCTCCAAACCCACTCACAGCCTCTCTTCCCATCTCCAAACCCACTCACTGCCTCTCTTCCCATCTCCAAACCCACTCACAGCCTCTCTTCCCATCTCCAAACACACTCACAGCCTCTCTTCCCATCTCCAAACACACTCACAGCCTCTCTTCCCATCTCCAAACCCACTCACAGCCTCTCTTCCCATCTCCAAACCCACTCACAGCCTCTCTTCCCATCTCCAAACCCACTCACAGCCTCTCTTCCCATCTCCAAACCCACTCACAGCCTCTCTCAGCATCTCCAAACCCACTCACAGCCTCTCTCAGCATCTCCAAACCCACTCACAGCCTCTCTTCCCGTCTCCAAACCCACTCACTGCCTCTTTCCCATCTCCAAACCCACTCACAGCCTCTCTTCCCATCTCCAAACCCACTCACAGCCTCTCTCCCCATCTCCAAACCCACTCATTGTCTCTCTCCCCATCTCCAAGCCCACTCACTGTCTCTCTCCCCATCTCCAAACCCGCTCACATCCTCTCTTCCCATCTCCAAACTGACCGACTGCCTCTCTCCCCATCTCCAAACCCACTCAATGTCCCTCTCCCCATCTCAAAACCCACTCACTGTCTCTCTCCCCATTTCCAAACCCACTCAATGTCTCTCTCCCCATCTCAAAACCCACTCACTGTCTCTGTCCCCATCACCAAACCCACTCACTGTCTCTGTCCCCATCACCAAACCCACTCACTGTCTCTCTCCCCATCTCTAAACCCACTCACAGGCTCTCTCCCCATCTCTAAACCCACTCACAGGCTCTCTCCCCATCTCTAAACCCACTCACAGGCTCTCTCCCCATCTCTAAACCCACTCACAGGCTCTCTCCCCATCGCCAAACCCACTCCCTGATTCTCTTCCCATCTTCAATCCCACTCACTGTCTCTCTCCCCATCTGCAAACCCACTCACTGCCTCACTTCCCGTCTCCAAACCCACTCATTCTCTCTCCCCCCACCTCCAAACCAACCCGCAGCTTCTCTCCCCATCTCCAAACCCACTCACAGCCTCTCTTCCCATCTCCAAACCCACTCACTGCCTCTCTTCCCATCTCCAAACCCACTCACTGTCTCTCTCCCTATCTCCAAACCCACTCACTGCCTCTTTCCCCATCTCCAAATCCAATCACTGTCTCACTACCCATCTCCAAACCCACTCACTGTTTCTCTCCCCATCTCTAAACCCACTCACAGCCTCTCTCGCCATCTCCAAACCCACTCACAGCCTCTCTTCCCATCTCCAAACCCACTCACAGCCTCTCTTCCCATCTCCAAACCCACTCACTGCCTCTCTCCCCATCTCCAAACCCACTCACTGCCTCTCTCCCCATCTCCAAACCCACTCACTGCCTCTCTCCCCATCTCCAAATCCACTCACTGTCTCACTCCCCATCTCCAAACCAACTCACTGTCTCTCTCCCCATCTCTAAACCCACTCAGAGCCTCTCTCCCCATCTCTAAACCCACTCACAGCATCTCTTCCCATCTCCAAACCCACTCACTGTCTCTCTCCCCATCTCCAAACCCACTCACAGCATCTCTTCCCATCTCCAAACCCACTCACAGCCTCTCTTCCCATCTCCAAACCCACTCACAGCCTCTCTTCCCATCTCCAAACCCACTCACTTCCTCTTCCCCATCTCCAAAGCCACTCACAGCCTCTCTTCCCATCTCCAAACCCACTCACAGCCTCTCTTCCCATCTCCAAACCCGCTCACTGCCTCTCTCCCCATCTCCAAGCCCACTCACTGTCTCTCTCCCCATCTGCAAACCCACTCACTGCCTCTCTTTCCATCGACAAACCCACTCAAAGCCTCTCTTCCCATCTCCAAACCCACCCACAGCCTCTCTTCCCATCCCCAGGTCCACTCACTGCCTCTGTCCCCATCTCCCACCCACTCATAGCCTCTCTTCCCATCTCCAATCCCACTCACTGACTCTCTCCCCGTCTGCAAACCCACTCACAGACTCTCTCCCCATCTCCAATCCCACGCACTGCCTCACTCCCCGTCTGCAAACCCACTCACAGACTCTCTCCCCATCTCCAAATCCACTCACTGTCTCACTCCCCATCTCTAAACCCACTCACAGACTCTCTTCCCATCTCCAAATCCACTCACTGCCTCGCTCCCCATCTCCAAACCCACACACAGCATCTCTTCCCATCTCCAAACCCACTCACTGCCTCTCTCCCCATCTCCAAACCCACTCACTGCCTCTCTCCCCATCTCCAAACCCACTCACTGCCTCTCTCCCCATCTCCAAACCCACTCACTGCCTCTCTCCCCATCTCCAAACCCACTCACTGCCTCTCTCCCCATCTCCAAACCCACTCACTGCCTCTCACCCCATCACCAAAGCCACTAATTGCCTCTCTCCCCATCTCCAAAGCCACTCACCGTCTCTCTCCCCATCTCCAAACCCACTCTGCCTCTCTTCCCATCTCCAAACTGACCGACTGCCTCTCTCCCCATCTCCAAACCCACTCAATGTCTCTCTCCCCATCTCAAAACCCACTCACTGTCTCTCTCCCCATTTCCAAACCCACTCAATGTCTCTCTCCCCATCTCAAAACCCACTCACTGTCTCTGTCCCCATCACCAAACCCACTCACTGTCTCTCTCCCCATTTCCAAACCCACTCAATGTCTCTCTTCCCATCTCCAAACCCACTCACAGCCTCTCTTCCCATCTCCAAACTGACCGACTGCCTCTCTCCCCATCTCCAAACCCAGTCACCGCCTCTCTCCCCCTCTCCAAACCCACTCACTGTCACTCTCCCCCTCTCCAAACCCACTCACAGACTCTCTCCCCATCTTCAAACCCACTCACCGCCTCTCTTCCCATCTCCAAACCCACTCACTGTCTCTCTCCCCCTCTCCAAACCCACTCACTGTCACTCTCTCCATCTCCAAACCCACTCACTGTCTCTCTCCCGATCTACAAACCACTCACTGCCTCTTCCCCATCTCCAAACCCACTCACAGCCTCTCATCCCATCTCCAAACCCACTCACAGTCTCTCTCCCCATCTCCAAATCCACTCACTGTCTCTCTCCCCATCTGCAAACCTACTCACTGCCTCACTTTCCATCTCCGAACTCACTCACTGTCTTTCTCCCCATTTCCAAAGCCACTCGCAGCCTCTCTTCCCATCTCCAAACTCACTCACTGCCTCTCTTCCCATCTCCAAACCCACTCACAGCCACTCTCCCCATCTCCAAACCCACTCACACCCTCTCTTCCCATCTCCAAACCCACTCACAGCCTCTCTTCCCATCTCCAAACCCACTCACAGCCTCTCTTCCCATCTCCAAACCCACTCACAGCCTCTCTTCCCATCTCCAAACCCACTCACAGCCTCTCTCCCCATCTCCAAACCCACTCACAGCCTCTCTCCCCATCTCCAAACCCACTCACAGCCTCTCTTCCCATCTCCAAACCAGCTTCCTGTCTCTCTCTCCCCATCTCTGAACCCACTCACAGCCTCTCTTCCCAAATCCAAACCCACTCACTGCCTCTCTCCCCATCTCCAAACGCACGCAATGCCTCTCTTCCCATCGCCAAACCCACTCACTGCCTCTCTCCCCATCTCCAAACCCACTCACAGCCTCTCTTCCCATCTCCAAACCCACTCACTGTCTCTCTCCCGATCTCCAAACCACTCAGTGCCTCTCACCCCATCTCCAACCCCACTCACTGTCTCTCTCCCCATCTCTAAACCCACTCACTGCCTCTCTACCCATCTCCAAACCCACTCATTGCCTCACTTCCCGTCTCCAAACCCACTCACTGCCTCTATCACCATCTCCAAACCCACTCACTGCCTCTCTCCCCATCTCCAAACTCACTCACTGCCTCTCTCCCCATCTCCAATCCCACTCGCTGTCTCTCTCCCCATCTCCAAACTCACTCACAGCCTCTCTTCCCATCTCCAAACACACTCACAGCCTCTCTTCCCATCTCCAAACCCACTCACAGCCTCTCTTCCCATCTCCAAACCCACTCACAGCCTCTCTTCCCATCTCCAAACCCACTCACAGCCTCTCTCAGCATCTCCAAACCCACTCACAGCCTCTCTCAGCATCTCCAAACCCACTCACATCCTCTCTTCCAATCTCCAAACTGACCGACTGCCTGTCTACCCATCTCCAAACCCACTCACTGCCTCTCTCCCCATCTCCAAACTCACTCACAGCCTCTCTTCCCATCTCCAAACCCACTCACTGCCTCTTCCCCATCTCCAAACCCACTCACAGCCTCTCTTCCCATCTCCAAACCCACTCACTGCCTCTCTTCCCATCTCCAAACCCACTCACAGCCTCTCTTCCCATCTCCAAACACACTCACAGCCTCTCTTCCCATCTCCAAACACACTCACAGCCTCTCTTCCCATCTCCAAACCCACTCACAGCCTCTCTTCCCATCTCCAAACCCACTCACAGCCTCTCTTCCCATCTCCAAACCCACTCACAGCCTCTCTTCCCATCTCCAAACCCACTCACAGCCTCTCTCAGCATCTCCAAACCCACTCACAGCCTCTCTCAGCATCTCCAAACCCACTCACAGCCTCTCTTCCCGTCTCCAAACCCACTCACTGGCTCTTTCCCATCTCCAAACCCACTCACAGCCTCTCTTCCCATCTCCAAACCCACTCACAGCCTCTCTCCCCATCTCCAAACCCACTCACAGCCTCTCTCCCCATCTCCAAACCCACTCATTGTCTCTCTCCCCATCTCCAAGCCCACTCACTGTCTCTCTCCCCATCTCCAAACCCACTCACATCCTCTCTTCCCATCTCCAAACTGACCGACTGCCTCTCTCCCCATCTCCAAACCCACTCAATGTCTCTCTCCCCATCTCAAAACCCACTCACTGACTCTCTCCCCATTTCCAAACCCACTCAATGCCTCTCTCCCCATCTCAAAACCCACTCACTGTCTCTGTCCCCATCACCAAACCCACTCACTGTCTCTCTCCCCATTTCCAAACCCACTCAATGTCTCTCTTCCCATCTCCAAACCCACTCACAGCCTCTCTTCCCATCTCCAAACAGACCGACTGCCTCTCACCCCATCTCCAAACCCACTCACTGCCTCTCTCCCCATCTCCAAGCCCACTCACAGCATCTCTCACCATCTCAAAACCCACTGACAGCCTCTCTCCCCATCTTCAAACCCAGTCACCGCCTCTCCTCCCATCTCCAAACCCACTTACTGTCTCCCCCTCTCCAAACCCACTCACTGTCACTCTCTCCATCTCCAAACCCACTCACAGCCTCTCTTCCCATCTCCAAACCAGCTTCCTGTCTCTCTCTCCCCATCTCTGAACCCACTCACAACCTCTCTTCCCAAATCCAAACCCACTCACTGCCTCTCTCCCCATCTCCAGACCCACGCAATGCCTCTCTTCCCATCGCCAAACCCACTCACTGCCTCTCTCCCCATCTCCAAACCCACTCACAGCCTCTCTTCCCATCTCCAAACCCACTCACTGTCTCTCTCCCCATCTCTAAACCCACTCACTGCCTCTCTACCCATCTCCAAACCCACTCATTGCCTCACTTCCCGTCTCCAAACCCACTCACTGCCTCTATCCCCATCTCCAAACCCACTCACTGCCTCTCTCCCCATCTCCAAACTCACTCACTGCCTCTCTCCCCATCTCCAATCCCACTCGCTGTCTCTCTCCCCATCTCCAAATCCACTCACATCCTCTCTTCCAATCTCCAAACTGACCGACTGCCTGTCTACCCATCTCCAAACCCACTCACTGCCTCTCTCCCCATCTCCAAACTCACTCACAGCCTCTCTTCCCATCTCCAAACCCACTCACAGCCTCTCTTCCCATCTCCAAACACACTCACAGCCTCTCTTCCCATCTCCAAACACACTCACAGCCTCTCTTCCCATCTCCAAACACACTCACAGCCTCTCTTCCCATCTCCAAACCCACTCACAGCCTCTCTTCCCATCTCCAAACCCACTCACAGCCTCTCTCAGCATCTCCAAACCCACTCACAGCCTCTCTCAGCATCTCCAAACCCACTCACAGCCTCTCTTCCCGTCTCCAAACCCACTCACTGGCTCTTTCCCATCTCCAAACCCACTCACAGCCTCTCTTCCCATCTCCAAACCCACTCACAGCCTCTCTCCCCATCTCCAAACCCACTCACAGCCTCTCTTCCCATCTCCAAACCCACTCACTGTCTCTCTCCCGATCTCCAAACCACTCAGTGCCTCTCACCCCATCTCCAACCCCACTCACTGTCTCTCTCCCCATCTCTAAACCCACTCACTGCCTCTCTACCCATCTCCAAACCGACTCATTGCCTCACTTCCCGTCTCCAAACCCACTCACTGCCTCTATCCCCATCTCCAAACCCACTCACTGCCTCTCTCCCCATCTCCAAACTCACTCACTGCCTCTCTCCCCATCTCCAATCCCACTCGCTGTCTCTCTCCCCATCTCCAAATCCACTCACATCCTCTCTTCCAATCTCCAAACTGACCGACTGCCTGTCTACCCATCTCCAAACCCACTCACTGCCTCTCTCCCCATCTCCAAACTCACTCACAGCCTCTCTTCCCATCTCCAAACCCACTCACTGCCTCTTCCCCATCTCCAAACCCACTCACAGCCTCTCTTCCCATCTCCAAACCCACTCACTGCCTCTCTTCCCATCTCCAAACCCACTCACAGCCTCTCTTCCCATCTCCAAACACACTCACAGCCTCTCTTCCCATCTCCAAACACACTCACAGCCTCTCTTCCCATCTCCAAACCCACTCACAGCCTCTCTTCCCATCTCCAAACCCACTCACAGCCTCTCTTCCCATCTCCAAACCCACTCACAGCCTCTCTTCCCATCTCCAAACCCACTCACAGCCTCTCTCAGCATCTCCAAACCCACTCACAGCCTCTCTCAGCATCTCCAAACCCACTCACAGCCTCTCTTCCCGTCTCCAAACCCACTCACTGCCTCTTTCCCATCTCCAAACCCACTCACAGCCTCTCTTCCCATCTCCAAACCCACTCACAGCCTCTCTCCCCATCTCCAAACCCACTCATTGTCTCTCTCCCCATCTCCAAGCCCACTCACTGTCTCTCTCCCCATCTCCAAACCCGCTCACATCCTCTCTTCCCATCTCCAAACTGACCGACTGCCTCTCTCCCCATCTCCAAACCCACTCAATGTCCCTCTCCCCATCTCAAAACCCACTCACTGTCTCTCTCCCCATTTCCAAACCCACTCAATGTCTCTCTCCCCATCTCAAAACCCACTCACTGTCTCTGTCCCCATCACCAAACCCACTCACTGTCTCTGTCCCCATCACCAAACCCACTCACTGTCTCTCTCCCCATCTCTAAACCCACTCACAGGCTCTCTCCCCATCTCTAAACCCACTCACAGGCTCTCTCCCCATCTCTAAACCCACTCACAGGCTCTCTCCCCATCTCTAAACCCACTCACAGGCTCTCTCCCCATCGCCAAACCCACTCCCTGATTCTCTTCCCATCTTCAATCCCACTCACTGTCTCTCTCCCCATCTGCAAACCCACTCACTGCCTCACTTCCCGTCTCCAAACCCACTCATTCTCTCTCCCCCCACCTCCAAACCAACCCGCAGCTTCTCTCCCCATCTCCAAACCCACTCACAGCCTCTCTTCCCATCTCCAAACCCACTCACTGCCTCTCTTCCCATCTCCAAACCCACTCACTGTCTCTCTCCCTATCTCCAAACCCACTCACTGCCTCTTTCCCCATCTCCAAATCCAATCACTGTCTCACTACCCATCTCCAAACCCACTCACTGTTTCTCTCCCCATCTCTAAACCCACTCACAGCCTCTCTCGCCATCTCCAAACCCACTCACAGCCTCTCTTCCCATCTCCAAACCCACTCACAGCCTCTCTTCCCATCTCCAAACCCACTCACTGCCTCTCTCCCCATCTCCAAACCCACTCACTGCCTCTCTCCCCATCTCCAAACCCACTCACTGCCTCTCTCCCCATCTCCAAATCCACTCACTGTCTCACTCCCCATCTCCAAACCAACTCACTGTCTCTCTCCCCATCTCTAAACCCACTCAGAGCCTCTCTCCCCATCTCTAAACCCACTCACAGCATCTCTTCCCATCTCCAAACCCACTCACTGTCTCTCTCCCCATCTCCAAACCCACTCACAGCATCTCTTCCCATCTCCAAACCCACTCACAGCCTCTCTTCCCATCTCCAAACCCACTCACAGCCTCTCTTCCCATCTCCAAACCCACTCACTTCCTCTTCCCCATCTCCAAAGCCACTCACAGCCTCTCTTCCCATCTCCAAACCCACTCACAGCCTCTCTTCCCATCTCCAAACCCGCTCACTGCCTCTCTCCCCATCTTCAAGCCCACTCACTGTCTCTCTCCCCATCTGCAAACCCACTCACTGCCTCTCTTTCCATCGACAAACCCACTCAAAGCCTCTCTTCCCATCTCCAAACCCACCCACAGCCTCTCTTCCCATCCCCAGGTCCACTCACTGCCTCTGTCCCCATCTCCCACCCACTCATAGCCTCTCTTCCCATCTCCAATCCCACTCACTGACTCTCTCCCCGTCTGCAAACCCACTCACAGACTCTCTCCCCATCTCCAATCCCACGCACTGCCTCACTCCCCGTCTGCAAACCCACTCACAGACTCTCTCCCCATCTCCAAATCCACTCACTGTCTCACTCCCCATCTCTAAACCCACTCACAGACTCTCTTCCCATCTCCAAATCCACTCACTGCCTCGCTCCCCATCTCCAAACCCACACACAGCATCTCTTCCCATCTCCAAACCCACTCACTGCCTCTCTCCCCATCTCCAAACCCACTCACTGCCTCTCTCCCCATCTCCAAACCCACTCACTGCCTCTCTCCCCATCTCCAAACCCACTCACTGCCTCTCTCCCCATCTCCAAACCCACTCACTGCCTCTCTCCCCATCTCCAAACCCACTCACTGCCTCTCTCCCCATCTCCAAACCCACTCACTGCCTCTCTCCCCATCTCCAAACCCACTCACTGCCTCTCTCCCCATCTCCAATCCCACTCACTGCCTCTCTCCCCATCTCCAAACCCACTCACTGCCTCTCTCCCCATCTCCAAACCCACTCACAGCCTCTCTCCCCATCTGCAAACCCACTCACAGCCTCTCTCCCCATCTCCAAACCCACTCACAGCCTCTCTCCCCAACTCCAAACCCACTCACAGCCTCTCTCCCCATCTCCAAACCCACTCATAGCCTCTCTCCCCATCTCCAAACCCACTCACAGCCTCTCTCCCCATCTCCAAACCCACTCACAGCCTCTCTTCCCATCTCCAAACCAGCTTCCTGTCTCTCTCCCCATCTCTGAACCCACTCACAGCCTCTCTTCCCAAATCCAAACCCACTCACTGCCTCTCGCCCCATCTCCAAACCCACGCAATGCCTCTCTTCCCATCGCCAAACTTACTCACTGCCTCTCTCCCCATCTCCAAACCCACTCACAGCCTCTCTTCCCATCTCCAAACCCACTCACTGTCTCTCTCCCGATCTCCAAACCACTCACTGCCTCTCACCCCATCTCCAACCCCACTCACTGTCTCTCTCCCCATCTCCAACCCCACTCACTGCCTCTCTCCCCATCGCCAAACCCACTCACTGCCTCTCTCCCCATCTCCAATCCCACTCACTGCCTCTTTCCCCATCTCCAATCCCACTCACTGTCTCTCTCCCCATCTCCAAACCCACTCACTGTCCCTCTCCCCATCTCCAAACCCACTCACTGTCTCTCTCCCCATCTCCAAACCGTCTCACAGCCTGTCTCCCCATCTCCAATCCCACTCACCGCCTCTCTTCCCATCTCCAAACCCACTCACTGTCTCTCTCCCCCTCTCCAAAACCACTCACTGTCTCTCTCCTCATCTCCAAACCCACTCACAGCCTGTCTCCCCCTCACCAATCCCACTCACCGCCTCTCTTCCCATCTCCAAACGCACTCACTGTCTCTCCCCCTCTCCAAACCCACTCACTGTCTCTCTCCTCATCTCCAAACCCACTCACAGCCTGTCTCCCCCTCTCCAAACCCACTCACTGTCACTCTCTCCATCTCCAAACCCAATCACAGCCTCTCTCCCCATCTCCAAACCCACTCACTGCCTCTCTTCCCATCTCCAAACCCACCCACAGCCTCTCTTCCCATCCCCAGGCCCACTCACTGTCTCTCTCCTCATCACCAAACCCACTCACTTTCTCTCGCCATCTGCAAACCCACTCACTGCCTCTCTCCCCATCTCCAAACCCACTCAATGTCTCTCTCCCCATCACCAAACCCACTCACTGTCTCTCTCCGCATTTCCAAACCCACTCACTACCTCTCTCCCCATCTCCAAACTCACTCACTGTCTCTATCCCCATTTCCGGACCCACTCACTGCCTCTCTCCCCATCACCAAACCCACTCACTGTCTCTCTCCCCATCTCCAAACCCACTCATTGTCTCTCTCCCCATCTCCAAGCCCACTCACAGCATCTATTCGCATCTCCACACCCACCAACTGCCTCTCTCCCCATCTCCAAACCCACTCACATCCTCTCTTCCCATCTCCAAATCCACTCACTGCCTCTCTTTCCATCTCCAAACCCACTCAATGTCTCTCTCCCCATCTCAAAACCCACTCAAAGTCTCTTTCCCCATCTCAAAACCCACTCTGTCTCTCTCCCCATCTGCAAACCCACTCACTGCCTCACTTCCCATCTCCAAACCCACTCACTGTCTCTCGCCCCATCTCCAAACCCACTCACATCCTCTCTTCCCATCTCCAAACTGTCCGACTGCCTCTCTCCCCATCTCCAAACCCACTCACTGCCTATTTCCCATCTCCAAACCCACTCACATCCTCTCTTCCCATCTCCAAACTGACCGACTGCCTCTCTCCCCATCTCCAAACCCACTCACTGCCTCTCTCCCCACCCACTCACTGCCTCTCTCCCCATCTCCAAACCCACTCACAGCCTCTCTTCCCATTTCTGAACCCACTCAATGCCTCTCTCCCTATCTCCAAACCCACTCACTGTCTCTCTTCCAATCTCCAAAACCACTGACTGCCTCTCTCCCCATCTCTAAACCCACTCACTGTCTCTCTCCACATCTCCAAATCCGCTCACAGCCTCTCTCCCCATCTCCAAACCCACTCACAGCCTCTCTCCCCATCTCTAAACCCACTCACTGTCTCTCTCCACATCTCCAAATCCGCTCACAGCATCTCTTCCCATCTCCAAACCCACTCACAGCCTCTCTTCCCATCTCCAAACCCACTCACAGCCTCTCTTCCCATCTCCAAACCCACTCACTTCCTCTTCCCCATCTCCAAAGCCACTCACAGCCTCTCTTCCCATCTCCAAACCCACTCACAGCCTCTCTTCCCATCTCCAAACCCGCTCACTGCCTCTCTCCCCATCTCCAAGCCCACTCACTGTCTCTCTCCCCATCTGCAAACCCACTCACTGCCTCTCTTTCCATCGACAAACCCACTCAAAGCCTCTCTTCCCATCTCCAAACCCACCCACAGCCTCTCTTCCCATCCCCAGGTCCACTCACTGCCTCTGTCCCCATCTCCCACCCACTCATAGCCTCTCTTCCCATCTCCAATCCCACTCACTGACTCTCTCCCCGTCTGCAAACCCACTCACAGACTCTCTCCCCATCTCCAATCCCACGCACTGCCTCACTCCCCGTCTGCAAACCCACTCACAGACTCTCTCCCCATCTCCAAATCCACTCACTGTCTCACTCCCCATCTCTAAACCTACTCACAGACTCTCTTCCCATCTCCAAACCCACTCACTGCCTCGCTCCCCATCTCCAAACCCACACACAGCATCTCTTCCCATCTCCAAACCCACTCACTGCCTCTCTCCCCATCTCCAAACCCACTCACTGCCTCTCTCCCCATCTCCAAACCCACTCACTGCCTCTCTCCCCATCTCCAAACCCACTCACTGCCTCTCTCCCCATCTCCAAACCCACTCACTGCCTCTCTCCCCATCTCCAAACCCACTCACTGCCTCTCTCCCCATCTCCAAACCCACTCACTGCCTCTCTCCCCATCTCCAAACCCACTCACAGCCTCTCTCCCCATCTGCAAACCCACTCACAGCCTCTCTCCCCATCTCCAAACCCACTCACAGCCTCTCTCCCCATCTCCAAACCCACTCACAGCCTCTCTCCCCATCTCCAAACCCACTCATAGCCTCTCTCCCCATCTCCAAACCCACTCACAGCCTCTCTCCCCATCTCCAAACCCACTCACAGCCTCTCTTCCCATCTCCAAACCAGCTTCCTGTCTCTCTCCCCATCTCTGAACCCACTCACAGCCTCTCTTCCCAAATCCAAACCCACTCACTGCCTCTCGCCCCATCTCCAAACCCACGCAATGCCTCTCTTCCCATCGCCAAACTTACTCACTGCCTCTCTCCCCATCTCCAAACCCACTCACAGCCTCTCTCCCCATCTCCAAACCCACTCACTGTCTCTCTCCCGATCTCCAAACCACTCACTGCCTCTCAACCCATCTCCAACCCCACTCACTGTCTCTCTCCCCATCTCCAACCCCACTCACTGCCTCTCTCCCCATCGCCAAACCCACTCACTGCCTCTCTCCCCATCTCCAATCCCACTCACTGCCTCTTTCCCCATCTCCAATCCCACTCACTGTCTCTCTCCCCATCTCCAAACCCACTCACTGTCCCTCTCCCCATCTCCAAACCCACTCACTGTCTCTCTCCCCATCTCCAAACCGTCTCACAGCCTGTCTCCCCATCTCCAATCCCACTCACAGCCTCTCTCCCCATCTCCAAATCCACTCACCGCCTCTCTTCCCATCTCCAAACCCACTCACTGTCTCTCTCCCCCTCTCCAAACCCACTCACTGTCTCTCTCCTCATCTCCAAACCCACTCACAGCCTGTCTCCCCCTCTCCAAACCCACTCACTGTCACTCTCTCCATCTCCAAACCCAATCACAGCCTCTCTCCCCATCTCCAAACCCACTCACTGCCTCTCTTCCCATCTCCAAACCCACCCACAGCCTCTCTTCCCATCCCCAGGCCCACTCACTGTCTCTCTCCTCATCACCAAACCCACTCACTTTCTCTCGCCATCTCCAAACCCACTCACTGCCTCTCTCCCCATCTCCAAACCCACTCAATGTCTCTCTCCCCATCACCAAACCCACTCACTGTCTCTCTCCGCATTTCCAAACCCACTCACTACCTCTCTCCCCATCTCCAAACTCACTCACTGTCTCTATCCCCATTTCCGGACCCACTCACTGCCTCTCTCCCCATCACCAAACCCACTCACTGTCTCTCTCCCCATCTCCAAGCCCACTCACAGCATCTATTCCCATCTCCACACCCACCAACTGCCTCTCTCCCCATCTCCAAACCCACTCACATCCTCTCTTCCCATCTCCAAATCCACTCACTGCCTCTCTTTCCATCTCCAAACCCACTCAATGTCTCTCTCCCCATCTCAAAACCCACTCAAAGTCTCTTTCCCCATCTCAAAACCCACTCTGTCTCTCTCCCCATCTGCAAACCCACTCACTGCCTCACTTCCCATCTCCAAACCCACTCACTGTCTCTCGCCCCATCTCCAAACCCACTCACATCCTCTCTTCCCATCTCCAAACTGTCCGACTGCCTCTCTCCCCATCTCCAAACCCACTCACTGCCTATTTCCCATCTCCAAATCCACTCACAGCCTCTCTTCCCATCTCCAAAACCACTCACTGCCTCTCTCCCCATCTCCAAACCCACTCACATCCTCTCTTCCCATCTCCAAACTGACCGACTGCCTCTCTCCCCATCTCCAAACCCACTCACTGCCTCTCTCCCCACCCACTCACTGCCTCTCTCCCCATCTCCTAACCCACTCACAGCCTCACTTCCCATCTCCAAAACCACTCACTGCCTATTTCACATCTCCAAACCCACTCACATCCTCTCTTCCCATCTCCAAACCCACTCACAGCCTCTCTTCCCATTTCTGAACCCACTCAATGCCTCTCTCCCTATCTCCAAACCCACTCACTGTCTCTCTTCCAATCTCCAAAACCACTGACTGCCTCTCTCCCCATCTCTAAACCCACTCACAGCCTCTCTCCCCATCTCCAAACCCACTCACAGCCTCTCTCCCCATCTCTAAACCCACTCACTGTCTCTCTCCACATCTCCAAATCCGCTCACAGCATCTCTTCCCATCTCCAAACCCACTCACAGCCTCTCTTCCCATCTCCAAACCCACTCACTTCCTCTTCCCCATCTCCAAAGCCACTCACAGCCTCTCTTCCCATCTCCAAACCCACTCACAGCCTCTCTTCCCATCTCCAAACCCGCTCACTGCCTCTCTCCCCATCTCCAAGCCCACTCACTGTCTCTCTCCCCATCTGCAAACCCACTCACTGCCTCTCTTTCCATCGACAAACCCACTCAAAGCCTCTCTTCCCATCTCCAAACCCACCCACAGCCTCTCTTCCCATCCCCAGGTCCACTCACTGCCTCTGTCCCCATCTCCCACCCACTCATAGCCTCTCTTCCCATCTCCAATCCCACTCACTGACTCTCTCCCCGTCTGCAAACCCACTCACAGACTCTCTCCCCATCTCCAATCCCACGCACTGCCTCACTCCCCGTCTGCAAACCCACTCACAGACTCTCTCCCCATCTCCAAATCCACTCACTGTCTCACTCCCCATCTCTAAACCTACTCACAGACTCTCTTCCCATCTCCAAACCCACTCACTGCCTCGCTCCCCATCTCCAAACCCACACACAGCATCTCTTCCCATCTCCAAACCCACTCACTGTCTCTCTCCCCATCTCCAAACCCACTCACTGCCTCTCTCCCCATCTCCAAACCCACTCACTGCCTCTCTCCCCATCTCCAAACCCACTCACTGCCTCTCTCCCCATCTCCAAACCCACTCACTGCCTCTCTCCCCATCTCCAAACCCACTCACTGCCTCTCTCCCCATCTCCAAACCCACTCACTGCCTCTCTCCCCATCTCCAAACCCACTCACTGCCTCTCTCCCCATCTCCAAACCCACTCACAGCCTCTCTCCCCATCTGCAAACCCACTCACAGCCTCTCTCCCCATCTCCAAACCCACTCACAGCCTCTCTCCCCATCTCCAAACCCACTCACAGCCTCTCTCCCCATCTCCAAACCCACTCATAGCCTCTCTCCCCATCTCCAAACCCACTCACAGCCTCTCTCCCCATCTCCAAACCCACTCACAGCCTCTCTTCCCATCTCCAAACCAGCTTCCTCTCTCTCTCCCCATCTCTGAACCCACTCACAGCCTTTCTTCCCAAATCCAAACCCACTCACTGCCTCTCGACCCATCTCCAAACCCACGCAATGCCTCTCTTCCCATCGCCAAACTTACTCACTGCCTCTCTTCCCATCTCCAAACCCACTCACTGTCTCTCTCCCGATCTCCAAACCACTCACTGCCTCTCACCCCATCTCCAACCCCACTCACTGTCTCTCTCCCCATCTCCAACCCCACTCACTGCCTCTCTCCCCATCGCCAAACCCACTCACTGCCTCTCTCCCCATCTCCAATCCCACTCACTGCCTCTTTCCCCATCTCCAATCCCACTCACTGTCTCTCTCCCCATCTCCAACCCCACTCACTGTCCCTCTCCCCATCTCCAAACCCACTCACTGTCTCTCTCCCCATCTCCAAACCGTCTCACAGCCTGTCTCCCCATCTCCAATCCCACTCACAGCCTCTCTCCCCATCTCCAAATCCACTCACCGCCTCTCTTCCCATCTCCAAACCCACTCACTGTCTCTCTCCCCCTTCCAAACCCACTCACTGTCTCTCTCCTCATCTCCAAACCCACTCACAGCCTGTCTCCCCCTCTCCAATCCCACTCACAGCCTCTCTCCCCATCTCCAAATCCACTCACCGCCTCTCTTCCCATCTCCAAACCCACTCACTGTCTCTCTCCCCCTCTCCAAACCCACTCACTGTCTCTCTCCTCATCTCCAAACCCACTCACAGCCTGTCTCCCCCTCTCCAAACCCACTCACTGTCACTCTCTCCATCTCCAAACCCAATCACAGCGTCTCTCCCCATCTCCAAACCCACTCACTGCCTCTCTTCCCATCTCCAAACCCACCCACAGCCTCTCTTCCCATCCCCAGGCCCACTCACTGTCTCTCTCCTCATCACCAAACCCACTCACTTTCTCTCGCCATCTCCAAACCCACTCACTGCCTCTCTCCCCATCTCCAAACCCACTCAATGTCTCTCTCCCCATCACCAAATCCACTCACTGTCTCTCTCCGCATTTCCAAACCCACTCACTACCTCTCTCCCCATCTCCAAACTCACTCACTGTCTCTATCCCCATTTCCGGACCCACTCACTGCCTCTCTCCCCATCACCAAACCCACTCACTGTCTCTCTCCCCATCTCCAAACCCACTCATTGTCTCTCTCCCCATCTCCAAGCCCACTCACAGCATCTATTCGCATCTCCACACCCACCAACTGCCTCTCTCCCCATCTCCAAACCCACTCACATCCTCTCTTCCCATCTCCAAATCCACTCACTGCCTCTCTTTCCATCTCCAAACCCACTCAATGTCTCTCTCCCCATCTCAAAACCCACTCAAAGTCTCTTTCCCCATCTCAAAACCCACTCTGTCTCTCTCCCCATCTGCAAACCCACTCACTGCCTCACTTCCCATCTCCAAACCCACTCACTGTCTCTCACCCCATCTCCAAACCCACTCACATCCTCTCTTCCCATCTCCAAACTGTCCGACTGCCTCTCTCCCCATCTCCAAACCCACTCACTGTCTCTCTCCCCATCTCCAAACCCACTCACTGCCTCTCTCCCCATCTCCAATCCCACTCACAGCCTCTCTCCCCATCTCCAAACCCACTCACTGCCTCTCTCCCCATCTCCAAACCCACTCGCAGCCTCTCTCCCCATCTCCAATCCCACTCACAGCCTCTCTCCCCATCTCCAATCCCACTCACAGCCTCTCTCCCCATCTCCAATCCCACTCACTGTCTCTCTCCCCATTTCCAAACCGAGTCACTGTCTCTCTTCCCATCTTCAAACCTACTCACTGTCTCTCTCCACATCTCCAAATCCACTCACAGCCTCTCTCCCATCTCCAAACCCACTCACAGCCTCTCTTGCAATCTTCAAACCCACTGACTGCCTCTCTCCCCATCTCCAATCCCACTCACAGGCTCTCTTCCCATCCCCGAACCTACTGACTGTCTCTCTCCCGATCTCCAAACCCGCTCACAGCCTCTCTTCCCATCTCCAAACCAACTCACTGTCTCTCTCCCCATCTCCAAATCCACTCACAGCCTCTGTTCCCATCTCCAAACCCACTCATTGCCTCTCTTCCTATCTCCAAACCCACCAACTGCCTCTCTCCCCATCTCCAAACCCACTCACATCCTCTCTTCCCATCTCCAAATCCACTCACTGCCTCTCTTTCCATCTCCAAACCCACTCAATGTCTCTCTCCCCATCTCAAAACCCACTCAAAGTCTCTTTCCCCATCTCAAAACCCACTCTGTCTCTCTCCCCATCTGCAAACCCACTCACTGCCTCTCTCCCCATCTCCAAACCCACTCAATGTCTCTCTCCCCATCTCCAAACTCACTCACTGTCTCTATCCCCATTTCCGGACCCACTCACTGCCTCTCTCCCCATCACCAAACCCACTCACTGTCTCTCTCCCCATCTCCAAACCCACTCATTGTCTCTCTCCCCATCTCCAAACCCACTCATTGTCTCTCTCCCCATCTCCAAGCCCACTCACAGCATCTATTCGCATCTCCACACCCACCAACTGCCTCTCTCCCCATCTCCAAACCCACTCACATCCTCTCTTCCCATCTCCAAATCCACTCACTGCCTCTCTTTCCATCTCCAAACCCACTCAATGTCTCTCTCCCCATCTCAAAACCCACTCAAAGTCTCTTTCCCCATCTCAAAACCCACTCTGTCTCTCTCCCCATCTGCAAACCCACTCACTGCCTCACTTCCCATCTCCAAACCCACTCACTGTCTCTCGCCCCATCTCCAAACCCACTCACTGTCTCTCGCCCCATCTCCAAACCCACTCACATCCTCTCTTCCCATCTCCAAACTGTCCGACTGCCTCTCTCCCCATCTCCAAACCCACTCACTGCCTATTTCCCATCTCCAAATCCACTCACAGCCTCTCTTCCCATCTCCAAAACCACTCACTGCCTCTCTCCCCATCTCCAAACCCACTCACATCCTCTCTTCCCATCTCCAAACTGACCGACTGCCTCTCTCCCCATCTCCAAACCCACTCACTGCCTCTCTCCCCACCCACTCACTGCCTCTCTCCCCATCTCCAAACCCACTCACAGCCTCACTTCCCATCTCCAAAACCACTCACTGCCTATTTCACATCTCCAAACCCACTCACATCCTCTCTTCCCATCTCCAAACCCACTCACAGCCTCTCTTCCCATTTCTGAACCCACTCAATGCCTCTCTCCCTATCTCCAAACCCACTCACTGTCTCTCTTCCAATCTCCAAAACCACTGACTGCCTCTCTCCCCATCTCTAAACCCACTCACTGTCTCTCTCCACATCTCCAAATCCGCTCACAGCCTCTCTCCCCATCTCCAAACCCACTCACAGCCTCTCTCCCCATCTCTAAACCCACTCACTGTCTCTCTCCACATCTCCAAATCCGCTCACAGCCTCTCTCCCCATCTCCAAACCCACTCACAGCCTCTCTCCCCATCTCTAAACCCACTCACTGTCTCTCTCCACATCTCCAAATCCGCTCACAGCCTCTCTCCCCATCTCCAAACCCGCTCACAGCCTCTCTTCCCATCTCCAAACCCACTCACTGCCTCTCTCCCGATCTCCAAACCCACTCACTGCCTCTCTCCCGATCTCCAAACCCACTCACACCCTCTCTCCCCATCTCCAAACCCACTCACCCCCTCTCTCCCCATCTCCAAACCCACTCACAGCCTCTCTTGCCATCTCCAAACCCACTCACTGTCTCTCTCCCCATCTCCAAACCCACTCACTGTCTCTCTCCCCATCTCCAAACCCACTCACTGCCTCTCTCCCCATCTCCAATCCCACTCACAGCCTCTCTCCCCATCTCCAATCCCACTCACAGCCTCTCTCCCCATCTCCAATCCCACTCACAGCCTCTCTCCCCATCTCCAAACCCACTCGCAGCCTCTCTCCCCATCTCCAATCCCACTCACTGTCTCTCTCCCCATTTCCAAACCGAGTCACTGTCTCTCTTCCCATCTTCAAACCTACTCACTGTCTCTCTCCACATCTCCAAATCCACTCACAGCCTCTCTCCCATCTCCAAACCCACTCACAGCCTCTCTTGCAATCTTCAAACCCACTGACTGCCTCTCTCCCCATCTCCAAACCCACTCACAGGCTCTCTTCCCATCCCCGAACCTACTGACTGCCTCTCTCCCCATCTCCAAACCCACTCACATCCTCTCTTCCCATCTCAAAACTGAACGACTGCCTCTCTCCCGATCTCCAAACCCGCTCACAGCCTCTCTTCCCATCTCCAAACCAACTCACTGTCTCTCTCCCCATCTCCAAATCCACTCACAGCCTCTGTTCCCATCTCCAAACTCACTCATTGCCTCTCTTCCTATCTCCAAACCCACTCACTGCCTCTCTCCCCATCTCCAAACCCACTCACTGCCTCTCTCCCCATCTCCAAACCCACTCACTGCCTCTCTTCCCATCTCCAAACCTACTCACAGACTCTCTTCCCATCCCCAAACCCACTGACTGCCTCTCTCCCCATCTCTAAACCCACTCACTGTCTCTCTTCCCATCTCCAAACCCACTACCTGTCTCTCTCCCCATCTCCAAACCCACTCACAGCCTCTCTTCCCATTTCCAAACCCACTCACTGTCTCTCTCCCCATCTCCAAACCCACACACAGCCTCTCTTCCCATCTCCAAACCCACTTACAGCCTCACTCCCCATATCCAAACCCACTCACAGCCTCTTCCCACCTCCAAACACACTCACCGTCACTCTCCCCCTCTCCAAACCTCTCACTGTCACTCTGTCCATCTCCAAACCATGTCACTGTCTCTCTCCCCATCTCCAAACCTAATCACTGTCTCTCTCCCCTTCTCAAAACCCAATCACTGTCTCCCTCTCCATCTCCAAACACAATCAAGTCCTCTCTCCCCATCTCCAAACACACTCAAGTCCTCTCTCCCCATCTCTAAACCGACTCAATGTCTCTCTCCTCATCACCAAACCCACTCACTTTCTCTCCCCATCTCCAAACCCCCTCACTGCCTCTCTCCCCATCTCCAAACCTACCCAATGCCTCTCTCCCCATCTCCAAACCCACTCACCGCCTCTCTTCCCATCTCCAAACTGACCGACTGCCTCTCTTCCCATCACCAATCCCACTCACTGCCTCTCTTTCCATCTCCAAACCCACTCAATGTCTCTCTCCCCATCACCAAACCCACTCACTGTCTCTCTCCGCATTTCCAAACCCACTCACAGCCTCTCTCCCCATCTCCAAACCCACTCACAGCCTCTCTTTCCATCTCCAAACCCACTACCTGCCTCTCTCCCCATCTCCAAACCCACTCACAGCCTCTCTTCCCATCTCCAAACCCACTTACAGGCTCTCTTCCCATCTCCAAACCCACTCACTGCCTCTTTCCTCATCTCAAAACCCACTCACTGTCTCTGTCCCCATCTCTAAACCCACTCACTGTCACTCTCCCCATCTCCAAACCCACTCACTGCCTCTCTTTCCATCTCCAAACCCACTCAAAGTCTCTTTCCCCATCTCAAAACCCAATCTGTCTCTCTCCCCATCTGCAAACCCACTCACTGCCTCACTTCCCATCTCCAAACCCACTCACTGTCTCTCGCCCCATCACCAAACCCAATCACATCCTCTCTTCCCATCTCCAAACTGACCGACTGCCTCTCTCCCCATCTCCAAATCCACTCACTGCCTCTCTTCCCATCTCCAAATCCACTCACAGCCTCTCTTCCCATCTCCAAACCCACTCACAGCCTCTCTTGCAATCTTCAAACCCACTGACTGCCTCTCTCCCCATCTCCAAACCCACTCACAGGCTCTCTTCCCATCCCCAAACCTACTGACTGCCTCTCTCCCCATCTCTAAACCCACTCACTGTGTCTCTTCCCATATCCAAACCCACTACCTGCCTCTCTCCCCATCTCCAAACACACTCAAGTCCTCTCTCCCCATCTCTAAACCGACTCAATGTCTCTCTCCCCATCTCCAAATCCACTCACACCCTCTGTTCCCATCTCCAAACCCACTCATTGCCTCTCTTCCTATCTCCAAACCCACTCACTGCCTCTCTCCCCATCTCCAAACCCACTCACAGCCTCTCTTCCCATCCGCAAACCCACTGACTGCCTCTCTCCCCATCTCTAAACCCACTCACTGTGTCTCTTCCCATCTCCAAACCCACTACCTGCCTCTCTCCCCATCTCCAAACCCACTCACAGCCTCTCTTCCCATCTCCAAACCCACTTACAGGCTCTCTTCCCATCTCCAAACCCACTCACTGCCTCTTTCCTCATCTCCAAACCCACTCACTGTCTCTTTCCCCATCTCCAAACCCACTCACTGTCTCTCTCCCCATCTCCAAACCCACTCACAGCCTCTCTTCCCATCTCCAAACCCACACACAGCCTATCTTCCCATCTCCAAACCCACTCACAGCCTCTCAACCCATCTCCAAACCCAGTTACTGCCTCTCTCCCCATATCCAAACCCACTCACAGCCTCTTCCCACCTCCAAACACACTCACTGACTCTCTCCCCCTCTCCAAACCTCTCACTGTCACTCTGTCCATCTCCAAACCATGTCACTGTCTCTCTCCCCATCTCCAAACCCAATTACTGTCTCTCTCCCCTTCTCATAACCCAATCACTGTCTCCCTCTCCATCTCCAAACACACTCAATTTCTCTCTCCCCATCTCCAAACACACTCAAGTCCTCTCTCCCCATCTCTAAACCGACTCAATGTCTCTCTCCTCATCACCAAACCCACTCACTGCCTCTCTCCCCATCTCCAAACCCACCCAATGCCTCTCTCCCCATCTCCAAACCCACTCACCGCCTCTCTTCCCATCTCCAAACTGACCGACTGCTTCACTTCCCATCACCAATCCCACTCACTGCCTCTCTTTCCATCTCCAAACCCACTCAATGTCTCTCTCCCCATCACCAAACCCACTCACTGTCTCTCTCCGCATTTCCAAACCCACTCACTGCCTCTCTCCCCATCACCAAACCCACCCACTATCTCTCTCCCCATTTCCAAACCAACTCACTGATCTCTTCCCATCTTCAAACCCACTCACTGTCTCTCTTCCGATCTCCAAACCCACTCACTGCCTCTCTCCCCATCACCAAACTCACTCACTGTCTCTCTCCCCATTTCCAAACCCACTCAATGTCTCTCTCCCCATCTCCAAACCCACTAACTGTCTCTCTCCACATTTCCAAACCCACTCACTGCCTCTCTTCCCATCACCAAACCCACTCACTGCCTCTCTCCCCATCACCAAACTCACTCACTGTCTCTCTCCCCATTTCCAAACCCACTCAATGTCTCTCTCCCCATCTCCAAACCCACTAACTGTCTCTCTCCACATTTCCATACCCACTCACTGCCTCTCTCCCCATCTCTAAACCCACTCACTGTCTCTCTTCCCATCTCCAAACCCACTCACTGTCTCTATCCCCATTTCCAAACCCACTCACTGCCTCTCTCCCCATCTCTAAACCCACTCACTGTCGCTCTTCCCATCACCAAACTCACTCGCTGTCTCTCTTCCCATCACCAAACCCACTCACTGTCTCTCTCCGCATTTCCAAACTCACTCACTGTCTCTCTCCCCATCACCAAACCCACTCACTGTCTCTCTCCCCATTTCCAAACCGACTCACTGCCTCTCTCCCCATCTCCAAACCCACTCACAGCCTCTCTGCCTATCTCAAAACTGACCGACAGCCTCTCTCCCCATCTCCAAACCCACTCACTGCGTCTCTCCCCAGCTCCAAACCCACTCACTGCCTCTCTCCCCATCTCCAAACCCACTCACAGCCTCTCTCCCCATCTCCAAACCCAACAACAGCCTCTCTTCCCATCTCCAAACCCACTCACAGGCTCTCTTCCCATCTCCAGGCCCACTCACTGCCTCTCTTCCCATCTCCAATCCCACTCACTGCCTCTCTTCCCATCTCCAATCCCACTCACTGCCTCTTTCCTCATCTCCAAACCCACTCAGTGTCTCTCTCCCCATCTCCAAACCCACTCACAGCCTCTATCCCCATCTCCAAAGCCACTCACTACTTCTATCCCCATCTCCGAACCCACTCACTGTCTCTCTCCCCATCTCCAAACCCACTCACTGCCTCTCTTTCCATCTCCAAACCCACTCAAAGTCTCTTTCCCCATCTCAAAACCCACTCTGTCCCGCTCCCCATCTGCAAACCCACTCACTGCCTCTCTCCCCATCTCCAAATCCACTCACTGCCTCTCTTCCCATCTCCAAATCCACTCACAGCCTCTCTTCCCATCTCCAAATCCACTCACAGCCTCTCTTCCCATCTCCAAATCCACTCACAGCCTCTCTCCCCATCTCCAATCCAACTCACAGGCTCTCTTCCCATCTCCAAATCCACTCACAGCCTCTCTCCCCATCTCCAATCCAACTCACAGGCTCTCTTCCCATCCCCAAACCTACTCACTGCCTCTCTCCCCATCTCCAAAACCACTCACATCCTCTCTTCCCATCTCAAAACTGAACGACTGCCTCTCTCCCGATCTCCAAACCCGCTCACAGCCTCTCTTCCCATCTCCAAACCAACTCACTGTCTCTCTCCCCATCTCCAAATCCACTCACACCCTCTGTTCCCATCTCCAAACCCACTCATTGCCTCTCTTCCTATCTCCAAACCCACTCACTGCCTCTCTCCCCATCTCCAAACCCACTCACAGCCTCTCTTCCCATCTCCAAACCCACTCACTGTCTCTCTTCCGATCTCCAAACCTACTCACAGACTCTCTTCCCATCCCCAAACCCACTGACTGCCTCTCTCCCCATCTCTAAACCCACTCACTGTGTCTCTTCCCATCTCCAAACCCACTACCTGCCTCTCTCCCCATCTCCAAACCCACTCACAGCCTCTCTTCCCATCTCCAAACCCACTCACTGCCTCTTTCCTCATCTCCAAACCCACTCACTGTCTCTTTCCCCATCTCCAAACCCACTCACTGTCTCTCTCCCCATCTCCAAACCCACTCACTGTCTCTCTCCCCATCTCCAAACCCACTCACAGCCTCTCTTCCCATCTCCAAACCCACACACAGCCTATCTTCCCATCTCCAAACCCACTCACTGTCTCTCTCCCCATCTCCAAACCCACTCACAGCCTCTCTTCCCATATCCAAACCCACTCACAGCCTCTTCCCACCTCCAAACCCAATTACTGTCTCTCTCCCCTTCTCAAAACCCACTCACTGTCTCCCTCTCCATCACCAAACCAACTCACTGTCTCTCTCCCCATTACCAAACCCACTCACTGTCTCTATCCCTATTTCCATACCCACTCACTGCCTCTCTCTCCCATCTCTAAATCCACTCACTGCCTCTCTTCCCATCTCCAAACCCACTCACTGTCTCTATCCCCATTTCCAAACCCACTCACTGCCTCTCTCCCCATCTCTAAACCCACTCACTGTCTCTCTTCCCATCACCAAACTCACTCGCTGTCTCTCTTCCCATCACCAAACCCACTCACTGTCTCTCTCCCCATTTCCAAACCCACTCACTGCCTCTCTCCCCATCTCCAAACCCACTCACAGCCTCTCTGCCTATCTCAAAACTGACCGACAGCCTCTCTCCCCATCTCCAAACCCTCTCACTGCCTCTCTCCCCAGCTCCAAACCCACTCACAGCCTCTCTCCCCATCTCCAAACCCAACAACAGCCACTCTTCCCATCTCCAAACCCACTCACAGGCTCTCTTCCCATCTCCAGGCCCACTCACTGCCTCTCTTCCCATCTCCAATCCCACTCACTGCCTCTTTCCTCATCTCCAAACCCACTCAGTGTCTATCTCCCCATCTCCAAACCCACTCACAGCCTCTTCCCACCTCCAAACACACTCACTGTCTCTCTCCCCCTCTCCAAACCCACTCACTGCCTCTCTCGCCATCTCCAAACCCACTCACTGCCTCTCTCACATCTCCAAACCCACTCACTGCCTCTCACGCCATCTCCAAACCCACTCATTGCCTCTCTCACATCTCCAAACCCAAACACAGCCTCTCTCCCCATCTCCAAACCCACTCACAGCCTCTCTCCCCATCTCCGAACCCACTGACTGTCTCTGTCCCCATCTCGAAACCCACTCAATGTCTCTCTCCCCATTTCCAAACCCACTCACTGTCTATCTCCTCATCACCAAACCCACTCACTTTCTCTCTCCCCATCTCCAATCCCACTCACAGCCTCTTCCCACCTCCAAACACACTCACTGTCTCTCTCCCCCTCTCCAAACCCACTCACTGCCTCTCTCGCCATCTCCAAACCCACTCACTGCCTCTCTCACATCTCCAAACCCACTCACTGCCTCTCACGCCATCTCCAAACCCACTCATTGCCTCTCTCACATCTCCAAACCCAATCACAGCCTCTCTCCCCATCTCCAAACCCACTCACAGCCTCTCTCCCCATCTCCAAACCCACTCACAGCCTCTATCCCCATCTCCAAACCCACTCACAGCCTCTGTTCCCATCTCCAAACCCACTCACAGCCTCTCTTGCCATCTCCAAACCCACTCACAGCCTCTCTCCCCATCGCCAAACTCACTCACAGCCTCTCTCCCCATCTCAAAACTCACTCACTGCCTCTCTCCCCATCTCCAAACCCACTCACTGCCTCTTCCCCATCTCCAAACCCACTCACTGCCTCTTCCCCATCTCCAAACCAACTCACAGCCTCTCTTCCCATCTCCAAACCCACTCACTGTCTCTATCCCCATCTCTGAACCCACTCACAGCGTCTCTTCCCAAATCCAAAACCACTCACTGCCTCTCTCCCCATCTCCAAACCCACTCACTGCCTCTCTCCCCATCACCAAACACGCTCACAGCCTCTATCCCCTTCTCCAAACCCATTCACAGCATCTGTTCCCATCTCCAAACCCACTCACTGCCTCTTCCCCATCTCCAAACCAGCTCACAGCCTCTCTTCCCATCTCCAAACCTACTCACTGACTCTCTCCCCATCTCCAAACCCACTCACAGCCTCTCTCCCCATCTGCAAACCCACTCACTGCCTCATTTCCCATCTCCAAACCCACTCACTGCCTGTCTCCCCATCTCCAAAGCCACTCACAGCCTCTCTTCCCATCTCCAAACCCACTGACAGCCTCTCTTGCAATCTTCAAACCCACTGCATGCCTCTCTCCCCATCTCCAATGCCACTCTCATCCTCTCTTCCCATCTCCAAACCCACTCACTGTCTCTCTCCCCATCTCCAAACCGACTCACTGTCTCTCTCCCCATCTCCAAACCCACTCACAGGCTCTCTTCCCTTCCCCAAACCCACTCACTGTCTCTCTCCCCATCTCCAAACCCACTCACTGCCTCTCTCCCCATCTCCAAACCCACTCACATCCTCTCTTCCCATCTCCAAACCCACTCACAGCCTCTTTCCCCATCTCCAAACCCACTCACTGCCTCTCTCCCCATCTCCAAACCCACTCACTGCCTCTCTCCCCATCTCCAAACCCACTCACTGCCACTCTCCCCATCTCCAAACCCACTCACTGCCACTCTCCCCATCTCCAAACCCACTCACTGCCTCTTTCCTCATCTCCAAACCCACTCACTGTCTCTTTCCCCATCTCCAAACCCACTCACTGTCTCTCTCCCCATCTCCAAACCCACTCACAGCCTCTCTTCCCATCTCCAAACCCACTCACAGCCTCTCTTCCCATCTCCAAACCCACACACAGCCTATCTTCCCATCTCCAAACCCACTCACTGTCTCTCTCCCCATCTCCAAACCCACTCACAGCCTCTCTTCCCATATCCAAACCTACTCACAGCCTCTTCCCACCTCCAAACACACTCACTGTCTCTCTCCCCCTCTCCAAACCTCTCACTGTCACTCTGTCCATCTCCAAACCATGTCACTGTCTCTCTCCCCATCTCCAAACCCAATTACTGTCTCTCTCCCCTTCTCAAAACCCAATCACTGTCTCCCTCTCCATCACCAAACCAACTCACTGTCTCTCTCCCCATTTCCAAACTCACTCACTGTCTCTCTTCCCATCACCAAACCCACTCACTGTCTCTATCCCTATTTCCATACCCACTCACTGCCTCTCTCTCCCATCTCTAAATCCACTCACTGCCTCTCTTCCCATCTCCAAACCCACTCACTGTCTCTATCCCCATTTCCAAACCCACTCACTGCCTCTCTCCCCATCTCTAAACCCACTCACTGTCTCTCTTCCCATCACCAAACTCACTCGCTGTCTCTCTTCCCATCACCAAACCCACTCACTGTCTCTCTCCGCATTTCCAAACTCACTCACTGTCTCTCTCCCCATCACCAAACCCACTCACTGTCTCTCTCCCCATTTCCAAACCCACTCACTGCCTCTCTCCCCATCTCCAAACCCACTCACAGCCTCTCTGCCTATCTCAAAACTGACCGACAGCCTCTCTCCCCATCTCCAAACCCTCTCACTGCCTCTCTCCCCAGCTCCAAACCCACTCACTGCCTCTCTCCCCATCTCCAAACCCACTCACAGCCTCTCTCCCCATCTCCAAACCCAACAACAGCCACTCTTCCCATCTCCAAACCCACTCACAGGCTCTCTTCCCATCTCCAGGCCCACTCACTGCCTCTCTTCCCATCTCCAATCCCACTCACTGCCTCTTTCCTCATCTCCAAACCCACTCAGTGTCTATCTCCCCATCTCCAAACCCACTCACAGCCTCTCTCCCCATCTCCAAACCCACTCACTACTTCTATCCCCATCTCCAAACCCACTCACAGCCTCTGTTCCCATCTCCAAACCCACTCACAGCCTCTCTTGCCATCTCCAAACCCACTCACAGCCTCTCTCCCCATCGCCAAACTCACTCACAGCCTCTCTCCCCATCTCAAAACTCACTCACTGCCTCTCTCCCCATCTCCAAACCCACTCACTGCCTCTCTCCCCATCTCCAAACCTTCTCACAGCCTCTCCCCCTCTCGAAACCCACTCACTATCAATCTCTCCATCTCCAAACCAAGTCGCTGTCTCTCTCCCCATCTCCAAACCCACTCACTGCCTCTCTCCCCATCTCTAAACCCACTCACTGTCTCTCCTCCCATCACCAAACTCACTCGCTGTCTCTCTTCCCATCACCAAACCCACTCACTGTCTCTCTCCGCATTTCCAAACTCACTCACTGTCTCTCTCCCCATCACCAAACCCACTCACTGTCTCTCTCCCCATTTCCAAACCCACTCACTGCCTCTCTCCCCATCTCCAAACCCACTCACAGCCTCTCTGCCTATCTCAAAACTGACCGACAGCCTCTCTCCCCATCTCCAAACCCACTCACTGCCTCTCTCCCCAGCTCCAAACCCTCTCACAGCCTCTCCCCCTCTCCAAACCCACTCACTATCAATCTCTCCATCTCCAAACCAAGTCACTGTCTCTCTCCCCATCTCCAAACCCACTCACTGCCTCTCTCCCCATCTCCAAACCCTCTCACAGCCTCTCCCCCTCTCCAAACCCACTCGCAGCCTCTCTTCCCATCTCCAAACTGACCGACTGCCTCTCTCCCCATCTCCAAACCCACTCACTGCCTCTCTCCCCATCTCCAAACCCACTCACTGCCTCTCTCCCCATCTCCAAACCCACTCACTGCCTCTCTCCCCATCTTCAAACCCACTCACTGCCTCTCTCCCCATCTCCAAACCCACTCACTGCCTCTCTCCCCATCTCCAAACCCACTCACTGCCTCTCTCCCCATCTCCAAACCCACTCACTGCCTCTCTCCCCATCTCCAAACCCACTCACTGCCTCTCTCCCCATCTCCAAACCCACTCACAGCCTCTCTCCCCATCTCCAAACCCACTCACAGCCTCTCTCCCCATCTCCAAACCCACTCACAGCCTCTCTCCCCATCTCCAAACCCACTCACAGCCTCTCTCCCCATCTCCAAACCCACTCACAGCCTCTCTGCCTATCTCAAAACTGACCGACAGCCTCTCTCCCCATCTCCAAACCCTCTCACTGCCTCTCTCCCCAGCTCCAAACCCACTCACTGCCTCTCTCCCCATCTCCAAACCCACTCACAGCCTCTCTCCCCATCTCCAAACCCAACAACAGCCACTCTTCCCATCTCCAAACCCACTCACAGGCTCTCTTCCCATCTCCAGGCCCACTCACTGCCTCTCTTCCCATCTCCAATCCCACTCACTGCCTCTTTCCTCATCTCCAAACCCACTCAGTGTCTATCTCCCCATCTCCAAACCCACTCACAGCCTCTCTCCCCATCTCCAAACCCACTCACTACTTCTATCCCCATCTCCAAACCCACTCACAGCCTCTGTTCCCATCTCCAAACCCACTCACAGCCTCTCTTGCCATCTCCAAACCCACTCACAGCCTCTCTCCCCATCGCCAAACTCACTCACAGCCTCTCTCCCCATCTCAAAACTCACTCACTGCCTCTCTCCCCATCTCCAAACCCACTCACTGCCTCTCTCCCCATCTCCAAACCTTCTCACAGCCTCTCCCCCTCTCGAAACCCACTCACTATCAATCTCTCCATCTCCAAACCAAGTCGCTGTCTCTCTCCCCATCTCCAAACCCACTCACTGCCTCTCTCCCCATCTCTAAACCCACTCACTGTCTCTCCTCCCATCACCAAACTCACTCGCTGTCTCTCTTCCCATCACCAAACCCACTCACTGTCTCTCTCCGCATTTCCAAACTCACTCACTGTCTCTCTCCCCATCACCAAACCCACTCACTGTCTCTCTCCCCATTTCCAAACCCACTCACTGCCTCTCTCCCCATCTCCAAACCCACTCACAGCCTCTCTGCCTATCTCAAAACTGACCGACAGCCTCTCTCCCCATCTCCAAACCCACTCACTGCCTCTCTCCCCAGCTCCAAACCCTCTCACAGCCTCTCCCCCTCTCCAAACCCACTCACTATCAATCTCTCCATCTCCAAACCAAGTCACTGTCTCTCTCCCCATCTCCAAACCCACTCACTGCCTCTCTCCCCATCTCCAAACCCTCTCACAGCCTCTCCCCCTCTCCAAACCCACTCGCAGCCTCTCTTCCCATCTCCAAACTGACCGACTGCCTCTCTCCCCATCTCCAAACCCACTCACTGCCTCTCTCCCCATCTCCAAACCCACTCACTGCCTCTCTCCCCATCTCCAAACCCACTCACTGCCTCTCTCCCCATCTTCAAACCCACTCACTGCCTCTCTCCCCATCTCCAAACCCACTCACTGCCTCTCTCCCCATCTCCAAACCCACTCACTGCCTCTCTCCCCATCTCCAAACCCACTCACTGCCTCTCTCCCCATCTCCAAACCCACTCACTGCCTCTCTCCCCATCTCCAAACCCACTCACAGCCTCTCTCCCCATCTCCAAACCCACTCACAGCCTCTCTCCCCATCTCCAAACCCACTCACAGCCTCTCTCCCCATCTCCAAACCCACTCACAGCCTCTCTCCCCATCTCCAAACCCACTCACAGCCTCTCTCCCCATCTCCAAACCCAATCACTGCCTCTCTCCCCATCTCTAAACCCACTCACAGCCTCTCTCCCCATCTCCAAAACCACGCACTGCCTCTTTCCCCATCTCCAAACCCACCCACTATCAATCTCTCCATCTCCAAACCAAGTCACTGTCTCTCTCCCCATCTCCAAACCCAATCACATCCTCTCTCCCCATCTCCAAACCCACTCAATGTATCTCTTCACATCTCCAAACCCACTCACTGCCCCACTTCCCATCTCCAAACCCACTCACTGTCTCTCTCCCCATCTCCAAACCCACTCACTGCCTCTCTCCCCATCTCCAAACCCACTCACTGCCTCTCTCCCCATCTCCAAACCCACTCACTGCCTCTCTCCCCATCTTCAAACCCACTCACTGCCTCTCTCCCCATCTCCAAACCCACTCACTGCCTCTCTCCCCATCTCCAAACCCACTCACTGCCTCTCTCCCCATCTCCAAACCCACTCACTGCCTCTCTCCCCATCTCCAAACCCACTCACTGCCTCTCTCCCCATCTCCAAACCCACTCACAGCCTCTCTCCCCATCTCCAAACCCAGTCACAGCCTCTCTCCCCATCTCCAAACCCACTCACAGCCTCTCTCCCCATCTCCAAACCCACTCACAGCCTCTCTCCCCATCTCCAAACCCACTCACAGCCTCTCTCCCCATCTCCAAACCCAATCACTGCCTCTCTCCCCATCTCTAAACCCACTCACAGCCTCTCTCCCCATCTCCAAAACCACGCACTGCCTCTTTCCCCATCTCCAAACCCACCCACTATCAATCTCTCCATCTCCAAACCAAGTCACTGTCTCTCTCCCCATCTCCAAACCCAATCACATCCTCTCTCCCCATCTCCAAACCCACTCAATGTATCTCTTCACATCTCCAAACCCACTCACTGCCCCACTTCCCATCTCCAAACCCACTCACTGTCTCTCTCCCCATCTCCAAACCCACTCACTGTCTCTATCCCCATCTCTGAACCCACTCACAGCGTCTCTTCCCAAATCCAAAACCACTCACTGCCTCTCTCCCCATCTCCAAACCCACTCACTGCCTCTCTCCCCATCACCAAACACGCTCACAGCCTCTATCCCCTTCTCCAAACCCATTCACAGCATCTGTTCCCATCTCCAAACCCACTCACTGCCTCTTCCCCATCTCCAAACCAGCTCACAGCCTCTCTTCCCATCTCCAAACCTACTCACTGACTCTCTCCCCATCTCCAAACCCACTCACAGCCTCTCTCCCCATCTGCAAACCCACTCACTGCCTCATTTCCCATCTCCAAACCCACTCACTGCCTGACTCCCCATCTCCAAAGCCACTCACAGCCTCTCTTCCCATCTCCAAACCCACTGACAGCCTCTCTTGCAATCTTCAAACCCACTGCATGCCTCTCTCCCCATCTCCAATGCCACTCTCATCCTCTCTTCCCATCTCCAAACCCACTCACTGTCTCTCTCCCCATCTCCAAACCGACTCACTGTCTCTCTCCCCATCTCCAAACCCACTCACAGGCTCTCTTCCCTTCCCCAAACCCACTCACAGGCTCTCTCCCCATCTCCAAACCCACTCACTGCCTCTCTCCCCATCTCCAAACCCACTCACTGCCACTCTCCCCATCTCCAAACCCACTCACAGCCTCTCTTCCCATCTCCAAACCCACTCACTGCCTCTTTCCTCATCTCCAAACCCACTCACTGTCTCTTTCCCCATCTCCAAACCCACTCACTGTCTCTCTCCCCATCTCCAAACCCACTCACAGCCTCTCTTCCCATCTCCAAACCCACTCACAGCCTCTCTTCCCATCTCCAAACCCACACACAGCCTATCTTCCCATCTCCAAACCCACTCACTGTCTCTCTCCCCATCTCCAAACCCACTCACAGCCTCTCTTCCCATATCCAAACCCACTCACAGCCTCTTCCCACCTCCAAACACACTCACTGTCTCTCTCCCCCTCTCCAAACCTCTCACTGTCACTCTGTCCATCTCCAAACCATGTCACTGTCTCTCTCCCCATCTCCAAACCCACTCACTGCCTCTCTCCCCATCTCCAAACCCACTCACATCCTCTCTTCCCATCTCCAAACCCACTCACATCCTCTCTTCCCATCTCCAAACCCACTCACAGCCTCTTTCCCCATCTCCAAACCCACTCACTGCCTCTCTCCCCAGCTCCAAACCCACTCACTGCCTCTCTCCCCATCTCCAAACCCACTCACTGCCACTCTCCCCATCTCCAAACCCACTCACAGCCTCTCTTCCCATCTCCAAACCCACTCACTGCCTCTTTCCTCATCTCCAAACCCACTCACTGTCTCTTTCCCCATCTCCAAACCCACTCACTGTCTCTCTCCCCATCTCCAAACCCACTCACAGCCTCTCTTCCCATCTCCAAACCCACTCACAGCCTCTCTTCCCATCTCCAAACCCACACACAGCCTATCTTCCCATCTCCAAACCCACTCACTGTCTCTCTCCCCATCTCCAAACCCACTCACAGCCTCTCTTCCCATATCCAAACCCACTCACAGCCTCTTCCCACCTCCAAACACACTCACTGTCTCTCTCCCCCTCTCCAAACCTCTCACTGTCACTCTGTCCATCTCCAAACCATGTCACTGTCTCTCTCCCCATCTCCAAACCCAATTACTGTCCCTCTCCCCTTCTCAAAACCCAATCACTGTCTCCCTCTCCATCACCAAACCAACTCACTGTCTCTCACCCCATTTCCAAACTCACTCACTGTCTCTCTTCCCATCACCAAACCCACTCACTGTCTCTATCCCTATTTCCATACCCACTCACTGCCTCTCTCTCCCATCTCTAAATCCACTCACTGCCTCTCTTCCCATCTCCAAACCCACTCACTGTCTCTATCCCCATTTCCAAACCCACTCACTGCCTCTCTCCCCATCTCTAAACCCACTCACTGTCTCTCTTCCCATCACCAAACTCACTCGCTGTCTCTCTCCCCATCACCAAACCCACTCACTGTCTCTCTCCCCATTTCCAAACCCACTCACTGCCTCTCTCCCCATCTCCAAACCCACTCACAGCCTCTCTGCCTATCTCAAAACTGACCGACAGCCTCTCTCCCCATCTCCAAACCCTCTCACTGCCTCTCTCCCCAGCTCCAAACCCACTCACTGCCTCTCTCCCCATCTCCAAACCCACTCACAGCCTCTCTCCCCATCTCCAAACCCAACAACAGCCACTCTTCCCATCTCCAAACCCACTCACAGGCTCTCTTCCCATCTCCAGGCCCACTCACTGCCTCTCTTCCCATCTCCAATCCCACTCACTGCCTCTTTCCTCATCTCCAAACCCACTCAGTGTCTATCTCCCCATCTCCAAACCCACTCACAGCCTCTCTCCCCATCTCCAAACCCACTTACAGCCTCTGTTCCCATCTCCAAACCCACTCACAGCCTCTCTTGCCATCTCCAAACCCACTCACAGCCTCTCTTGCCATCTCCAAACCCACTCACAGCCTCTCTTGCCATCTCCAAACCCACTCACAGCCTCTCTTGCCATCTCCAAACCCACTCACAGCCTCTCTCCCCATCGCCAAACTCACTCACTGCCTCTCTCCCCATCTCCAAACCCACTCACTGCCTCTCTCCCCATCTCCAAACCTTCTCACAGCCTCTCCCCCTCTCGAAACCCACTCACTATCAATCTCTCCATCTCCAAACCAAGTCACTGTCTCTCTCCCCATCTCCAAACCCACTCACTGCCTCTCTCCCCATCTCTAAACCCACTCACTGTCTCTCCTCCCATCACCAAACTCACTCGCTGTCCCTCTTCCCATCACCAAACCCACTCACTGTCTCTCTCCGCATTTCCAAACTCACTCACTGTCTCTCTCCCCATCACCAAACCCACTCACTGTCTCTCTCCCCATTTCCAAACCCACTCACTGCCTCTCTCCCCATCTCCAAACCCACTCACAGCCTCTCTGCCTATCTCAAAACTGACCGACAGCCTCTCTCCCCATCTCCAAACCCACTCACTGCCTCTCTCCCCAGCTCCAAACCCTCTCACAGCCTCTCCCCCTCTCCAAACCCACTCACTATCAATCTCTCCATCTCCAAACCAAGTCACTGTCTCTCTCCCCATCTCCAAACCCACTCACTGCCTCTCTCCCCATCTCCAAACCCTCTCACAGCCTCTCCCCCTCTCCAAACCCACTCACTATCAATCTCTCCATCTCCAAACCAAGCAACTGTCTCTCTCCCCATCTCCAAACCCACTCGCAGCCTCTCTTCCCATCTCCAAACTGACCGACTGCCTCTCTCCCCATCTCCAAACCCACTCACTGCCTCTCTCCCCATCTCCAAACCCACTCACTGCCTCTCTCCCCATCTCCAAACCCACTCACTGCCTCTCTCCCCATCTTCAAACCCACTCACTGCCTCTCTCCCCATCTCCAAACTCACTCACTGCCTCTCTCCCCATCTCCAAACCCACTCACTGCCTCTCTCCCCATCTCCAAACCCACTCACTGCCTCTCTCCCCATCTCCAAACCCACTCACTGCCTCTCTCCCCATCTCCAAACCCACTCACTGCCTCTCTCCCCATCTCCAAACCCACTCACTGCCTCTCTCCCCATCTCCAAACCCACTCACTGCCTCTCTCCCCATCTCCAAACCCACTCACAGCCTCTCTGCCCATCTCCAAACCCACTCACAGCCTCTCTCCCCATCTCCAAACCCACTCACAGCCTCTCTCCCCATCTCCAAACCCACCCACTATCAATCTCTCCATCTCCAAACCAAGTCACTGTCTCTCTCCCCATCTCCAAACCCAATCACATCCTCTCTCCCCATCTCCAAACCCACTCAATGTATCTCTTCACATCTCCAAACCCACTCACTGCCCCACTTCCCATCTCCAAACCCACTCACTGTCTCTCTCCCCATCTCCAAACCCACTCACTGCCTCTCTCCCCATCTCCAAACCCACTCACTGTCTCTCTCCCCATCTCCAAACCCACTCACATCCTCTCTCCCCATCTCCAAACCCAAACACATCCTCTCTCCCCATCTCCAAACCCAATCACATCCTCTCTCCCCATCTCCAAACCCAATCACATCCTCTCTCCCCATCTCCAAACCCAATCACATCCACTCTCCCCATCTCCAAACCCACTCACTGCCTCTCTCCCCATCTCCAAACCCACTCACTGCCTCTCTCCCCATCTCCAAACCCACTCACTATCAATCTCTCCATCTCCAAACCAAGTCACTGTCTCTCTCCCCATCTCCAAACCCACTCACAGCCTCTCTCCCCATCTCCAAACCCACTCACAGCCTCTCTCCCCATCTCCAAACCCAACAACAGCCTCTCTTCCCAACTCCAAACCCACTCACAGGCTCTCTTCCCATCTCCAGGCCCACTCACTGCCTCTTTCCTCAATTCCAAACCCACTCACTGCCTCTCTCCCCAGCTCCAAACCCACTCACTGCCTCTCTCCCCATCTCCAAACCCACTCACAGCCTCTCTCCCCATCTCCAAACTGAACGACTGCCTCTCTCCCGATCTCCAAACCTGCTCACAGCCTCTCTTCCCATCTCCAAACCCACTCACTGTCTCTCTCCCCATCTCCAAATCCACTCACAGCCTCTGTTCCCATCTCCAAACCCACTCATTGCCTCTCTTCCTATCTCCAAACCCACTCACTGCCTCTCTCCCCATCTCCAAACCCACTCACAGACTCTCTTTCCATCCCCAAACCCACTGACTGCCTCTCTCCCCATCTCTAAACCCACTCACTGTCTCTCTTCCCATCTCCAATCCCACTACCTGTCTCTCTCCCCATCTCCAAACCCACTCACAGCCTCTCTTCCCATCTCCAAACCCACTCACTGCCTCTTTCCTCATCTCCAAACCCACTCACTGTCTCTCTCCCCATCTCCAAACCCACTCACTGTGTCTCTCCCCATCTCCAAACCCACTCACAGCCTCTCTTCCCATCTCCAAACCCACTCACAGCCTATCTTCCCATCTCCAAACCCACACACAGCCTCTCAACCCATCTCCAAACCCACTTACTGCCTCTCTCCCCATCTCCAAACCCACTCACAGCCTCTTCCCACCTCCAGCACACTCACTGTCTCTCTCCCCCCCTCCAAACCCACTCACTGTCACTCTGTCCATCTCCAAACCAAGTCACTGTCTCTCTCCCCATCTCCAAACCCAATCACTGTCTCTCTCCCCTTCTCAAAACCCAATCACTGTCTCCCTCCCCATCTCCAAACCCACTCACTTTCTCTCTCCCCATCTCCAAACCCACTCACTGCCTCTCTCCCCATCTCCAAACCCACCCAATGCCTCTCTCCCCATCTCCTATCCCACTCACTGCCTCTCTTTCCATCTCCAAACCCACTCAATGTCTCTCTCCCCATCTCCAAACCCACTCACATCCTCTCTTCCCATCTCCAAACTGACCGACTGCCTCTCTTCCCATCTCCAATCCCACTCACTGCCTCTCTTTCCATCTCCAAACCCACTCAATGTCTCTCTCCCCATCTCAAAACCCAATCACTGTCTCTCTCCCCATCTCAAAACCCACTCAAGTCCTCTCTCCCCATCACCAAACCCACTCACTGTCTCTCTCCGCATTTCCAAACCCACTCACTGCCTCTCTCCCCATCTCCAAACTCACTCACTGTCTCTCTTCCCATCACCAAACCCACTCACTGTCTCTCTCCCCATTTCCAAACTCACTCACTGTCTCTCTTCCCATCTCCAAACCCACTCACTGTCTCTCTTCCCATCTCCAAACCCACTCACTGTCTCTCTCCCCATTTCCAAACCCACTCACTGTCTCTCTTCCGATCTCCAAACCCACTCACAGACTCTCTTCCCATCCCCAAACCCACTGATTGCCTCTCTCCCCATCTCTAAACCCACTCACTGTCTCTCTCCACATCTCCAAATCCACTCACAGCCTCTCTCCCCATCTCCAAACCCACTCACAGCCTCTCTGCCTATCTCAAAACTGACCGACAGCCTCTCTCCCCATCTCCAAACCCACTCACTGCCTCTCTCCCCAGCTCCAAACTCACTCACTGCCTCTCTCCCCATCTCCAAACCCACTCACTGCCTCTCTCCCCATCTCCAAACCCACCAACAGCCTCTCTTCCCATCTCCAAACCCACTCACAGGCTCTCTTCCCATCTCCAGGCCCACTCACTGCCTCTCTTCCCATCTCCAATCCCACTCACTGCCTCTTTCCTCATCTCCAAACCCACTCAGTGTCTCTCTCCCCATCTCCAAACCCACTCACAGCCTCTCTTCCCATCTCCAAACCCACACACAGCCTATCTTCACATCTCCAAACCCACTCACAGCCTCTCAGCCCATCTCTAAACCCACTTACTGCCTCTCTCCCCCTCACCAAACCCACTCACTGTCAGTCTGTCCATCTCCAAATCAAGTCACTGTCTATCTCCCCATCTCCAAACACACTCAAGTCCTCTCTCCCCATCTCAGAACCCACTGACTGTCTCTGTCCCCATCTCGAAACCCACTCAATGTCTCTCTCCCCATTTCCAAACCCACTCACTGTCTATCTCCTCATCACCAAACCCACTCACTTTCTCTCTCCCCATCTCCAAACCCACTCACTGCCTCTCTCCCCATCTCCAAACCCACTCACAGCCTCTTCCCACCTCCAAACACACTCACTGTCTCTCTCCCCCTCTCCAAACCCACTCACTGCCTCTCTCCCCATCTCCAAACCCACTCACAGCCTCTTCCCACCTCCAAACACACTCACTGTCTCTCTCCCCCTCTCCAAACCCACTCACTGCCTCTCTCGCCATCTCCAAACCCACTCACTGCCTCTCTCACATCTCCAAACCCACTCACTGCCTCTCACGCCATCTCCAAACCCAATCACAGCCTCTCTCCCCATCTCCAAACCCACTCACAGCCTCTCTCCCCATCTCCAAACCCACTCACAGCCTCTCTCCCCATCTCCAAACCCACTCACAGCCTCTCTCCCCATCTCCAAACCCACTCACTACCTCTATCCCCATCTCCAAACCCACTCACAGCCTCTGTTCCCATCTCCAAACCCACTCACAGCCTCTCTTGCCATCTCCAAACCCACTCACAGCCTCTCTCCCCATCTCCAAACCCACTCACAGCCTCTTCCCCATCTCCAAACCAACTCACAGCCTCTCTTCCCATCTCCAAACCCACTCACTGTCTCTATCCCCATCTCTGAACCCACTCACAGCGTCTCTTCCCAAATCCAAAACCACTCACTGCCTCTCTCCCCATCTCCAAACCCACTCACTGCCTCTCTCCCCATCACCAAACACGCTCACAGCCTCTATCCCCTTCTCCAAACCCATTCACAGCATCTGTTCCCATCTCCAAACCCACTCACTGCCTCTTCCCCATCTCCAAACCAGCTCACAGCCTCTCTTCCCATCTCCAAACCTACTCACTGACTCTCTCCCCATCTCCAAACCCACTCACAGCCTCTCTCCCCATCTGCAAACCCACTCACTGCCTCATTTCCCATCTCCAAACCCACTCACTGCCTGTCTCCCCATCTCCAAAGCCACTCACAGCCTCTCTTCCCATCTCCAAACCCACTGACAGCCTCTCTTGTAATCTTCAAACCCACTGCATGCCTCTCTCCCCATCTCCAATGCCACTCTCATCCTCTCTTCCCATCTCCAAACCCACTCACTGTCTCTCTCCCCATCTCCAAACCGACTCACTGTCTCTCTCCCCATCTCCAAACCCACTCACATCCTCTCTTCCCTTCCCCAAACCCACTCACTGTCTCTCTCCCCATCTCCAAACCCACTCACTGCCTCTCTCCCCATCTCCAAACCCACTCACATCCTCTCTTCCCATCTCCAAACCCACTCACAGCCTCTTTCCCCATCTCCAAACCCACTCACTGCCTCTCTCCCCATCTCCAAACCCACTCACTGCCTCTCTCCCCATCTCCAAACCCACTCACTGCCACTCTCCCCATCTCCAAACCCACTCACAGCCTCTCTTCCCATCTCCAAACCCACGCACAGCGTCTCTCCCCATCTCCAAACCCACTGACAGCCTCTCTCCCCATCTCCAAACCCACTCACTGCCTCTCTCCCCATCTCCAAACTAACTCACAGCCTCTCCTCCCATCTCCAAACCCACTCACTGTCTCTCTCCCCATCTCTGAACCCACTCGCTGCCTCTCTCCCCATCACCAAACACGCTCACAGCCTCTATCCCCATCTCCAAACCCATTCACCGCATCTGTTCCCATCTCCAAACCCACTCACTGCCTCTTCCCCATCTCCAAACCCACGCACAGCCTCTCTTCCCATCTCCAAACCTACTCACTGACACTCTCCCCATCTCCAAACCCACTCACAGCCTTTCTCCCCATCTGCAAATCCACTCACTGCCTCATTTCCCATCTCCAAACCCACTCACATCCTCTCTTCCCATCTCCAAACCCACTCACATCCTCTCTTCCTATCTCCAAACTGACCGACTGCCTCTCTCCCCATCTCCAAACCAACTCACAGCCTCTCTTCCCATCTCCAAACCCACTCACAGCCTCTCTTGCAATCTTCAAACCCACTGACTGCCTCTCTTCCCATCTCCAAACCCACTCACTGTCTCTATCCCCATCTCTGAACCCACTCACAGCGTCTCTTCCCAAATCCAAAACCACTCACTGCCTCTCTCCCCATCTCCAAACCCACTCACTGCCTCTCTCCCCATCACCAAACACGCTCACAGCCTCTATCCCCTTCTCCAAACCCATTCACAGCATCTGTTCCCATCTCCAAACCCACTCACTGCCTCTTCCCCATCTCCAAACCAGCTCACAGCCTCTCTTCCCATCTCCAAACCTACTCACTGACTCTCTCCCCATCTCCAAACCCACTCACAGCCTCTCTCCCCATCTGCAAACCCACTCACTGCCTCATTTCCCATCTCCAAACCCACTCACTGCCTGTCTCCCCATCTCCAAAGCCACTCACAGCCTCTCTTCCCATCTCCAAACCCACTGACAGCCTCTCTTGCAATCTTCAAACCCACTGCATGCCTCTCTCCCCATCTCCAATGCCACTCTCATCCTCTCTTCCCATCTCCAAACCACTCACTGCCACTCTCCCCATCTCCAAACCCACTCACAGCCTCTCTTCCCATCTCGAAACCCACGCACAGCGTCTCTCCCCATCTCCAAACCCACTCACAGCCTCTCTCCCCATCTCCAAACCCACTCACTGCCTCTCTCCCCATCTCCAAACTAACTCACAGCCTCTCCTCCCATCTCCAAACCCACTCACTGTCTCTCTCCCCATCTCTGAACCCACACACAGCGTCTCTTCCCAAATCCAAACCCACTCACTGCCTCTCTCCCCATCTCCAAACCCACTCGCTGCCTCTCTCCCCATCACCAAACATGCTCACAGCCTCTATCCCCATCTCCAAACCCATTCACCGCATCTGTTCCCATCTCCAAACCCACTCACTGCCTCTTCCCCATCTCCAAACCCACGCACAGCCTCTCTTCCCATCTCCAAACCCACTCACATCCTCTCTTCCCATCTCCAATCCCACTCACTGACACTCTCCCCATCTCCAAACCCACTCACAGCCTCTCTCCCCATCTGCAAATCCACTCACTGCCTCATTTCCCATCTCCAAACCCACTCACATCCTCTCTTCCCATCTCCAAACCCACTCACATCCTCTCTTCCTATCTCCAAACTGACCGACTGCCTCTCTCCCCATCTCCAAACCAACTCACAGCCTCTCTTCCCATCTCCAAACCCACTCACAGCCTCTCTTGCAATCTTCAAACCCACTGACTGCCTCTCTCCCCCCATCTCCAAACCCACTCACTGCCTGTCTCCCCATCTCCAAACCCACTCACAGCCTCTCTTCCCATCTCCAAACCCACTCACAGCCTCTCTTCCCATCTTCAAACCCACTGACTGCCTCTCTCCCCATCTCCAAACCCACTCACATCCTCTCTTCCCATCTCCAATCCCACTCACTGTCTCTCTCCCCATCTCTAAACCCACTCACAGCCTCTCTTCCCATCCCCAAACCCACTCACTGCCTCTCTCCCCATCCCCAAACCCACTCACTGCCTCTCTTCCCATCTCCAAACCCACTCACAGCCTCTGTTCGCATCTCCAAACCCACTCACTGCCTCTCTCCCCATCACCAAACCCACTCACAGTCTCTCTTCCCATCTTCAAACCCACTGACTGCCTCTCTCCCCATCTCCAAACCCACTCACAGCCTCTCTTCCCATCTCCAAACCCACACACAGCCTATCTTCCCATCTCCAAACCCACTCACAGCCTCTCAACCCATCTCTCAACCCACTTACTGCCTCTCTCCCCATCTCCAAACCCACTCACAGCCTCTTCCCACCTCCAAACACACTCACAGTCTCTCTCCCCCTCACCAAACGCACTCACTGTCAGTCTGTCCATCTCCAAATCAAGTCACTGTCTATCTCCCCATCTCCAAACACACTCAAGTCCTCTCTCCCCATCTCAGAACCCACTGACTGTCTCTGTCCCCATCTCGAAACCCACTCAATGTCTCTCTCCCCATTTCCAAACCCACTCACTGTTTATCTCCTCATCACCAAACCCACTCACTTTCTCTCTCCCCATCTCCAAACCCACTCACTGCCTCTCTCCCCATCTCCAAACCCACTCACAGCCTCTTCCCACCTCCAAACACACTCACTGTCTCTCTCCCCCTCTCCAAACCCACTCACTGTCTCCCTCCCCATCTCCAAACACACTCAAGTCCTCTCTCCCCATCTCAGAACCCACTCACTGTCTCTCGCCCCATCTCAGAACCCACTCTGTCTCTCGCCCCATCTCCAAACCCACTCACATCCTCCCTTCCCATCTCCAAACCCACTCACTGCCTCTCTCGCCATCTCCAAACCCACTCACTGCCTCTCTCGCCATCTCCAAACCCACTCACTGCCTCTCTCGCCATCTCCAAACCCACTCATTGCCTCTCTCGCCATCTCCAAACCCAATCACAGCCTCTCTCCCCATCTCCAAACCCACTCACAGCCTCTCTAACCATTTCCAAACCGACTCACTTTCTATCTCCCCATCTCCAAACCCACTCACAGCCTCTCTCCCCATCTGCAAATCCACTCACTGCCTCATTTCCCATCTCCAAACCCACTCACATCCTCTCTTCCCATCTCCAAACCCACTCACTGCCTGTCTCCCCATCTCCAAACCAACTCACAGCCTCTCTTCCCATCTCCAAACCCACTCACAGCCTCTCTTGCAATCTTCAAACCCACTGACTGCCTCTCTCCCCATCTCCAAACCCACTCACTGCCTGTCTCCCCATCTCCAAACCCACTCACTGCCTGTCTCCCCATCTCCAAACCCACTCACAGCCTCTCTTCCCATCTCCAAACCCACTCACAGCCTCTCTTCCCATCTTCAAACCCACTTACTGCCTCTCTCCCCATCTCCAATGCCACTCTCATCCTCTCTTCCCATCTCCAAACCCACTCACTGTCTCTCTCCCCATGTCCAAACCCACTCACAGCCTCTCTTCCCATCTCCAAACCTACTCACTGACTCTCTCCACATCTCCAAACCCACTCACAGCCTCTCTCCCCATTTGCAAACCCACTCACTGCCTCACTTGCAATCTTCAAACCCACTGACTGCCTCTCTCCCCATCTCCAAACCCACTCACTGCCTGTCTCCCCATCTCCAAACACACTCACAGCCTCTCTTCCCATCTCCAAACCCACTCACAGCCACTCTTGCAATCTTCAAACCCACTGCATGCCTCTCTCCCCATCTCCAATGCCACTCTTATCCTCTCTTCCCATCTCCAAACCCACTCACTGTCTCTCTCCCCATCTCCAAACCGACTCTCTGTCTCTCTCCCCATCTCCAAACCCACTCACAGGCTCTCTTCCCTTCCCCAAACCCACTCACTGTCTCTCTCCCCATCTCCAAACCCACTCACTGCCTCTCTCCCCATCTCCAAACCCACTCACAGCCTCTCTGCCTATCTCAAAACTGACCGACAGCCTCTCTCCCCATCTCCAAACCCACTCACTGCCTCTCTCCCCAGCTCCAAACTCACTCAATGCCTCTCTCCCCATCTCCAAACCCACTCACAGTCTCTCTCCCCATCTCCAAACCCACCAACAGCCTCTCTTCCCATCTCCAAACCCACTCACAGGCTCTCTTCCCATCTCCAGGCCCACTCACTGCCTCTCTTCCCATCTCCAATCCCACTCACTGCCTCTTTCCTCATCTCCAAACCCACTCAGTGTCTCTCTCCCCATCTCCAAACCCACTCACAGCCTCTCTTCCCATCTCCAAACCCACACACAGCCTATCTTCCCATCTCCAAACCCACACACAGCCTATCTTCCCATCTCTAAACCCACTTACTGCCTCTCTCCCCATCTCCAAACCCACTCACAGCCTCTTCCCACCTCCAAACACACTCACAGTCTCTCTCCCCCTCACCAAACCCACTCACTGTCAGTCTGTCCATCTCCAAATCAAGTCACTGTCTATCTCCCCATCTCCAAACACACTCAAGTCCTCTCTCCCCATCTCAGAACCCACTGACTGTCTCTGTCCCCATCTCGAAACCCACTCAATGTCTCTGTCCCCATTTCCAAACCCACTCACTGTCTATCTCCTCATCACCAAACCCACTCACTTTCTCTCTCCCCATCTCCAAACCCACTCACTGCCTCTCTCCCCATCTCCAAACCCACTCACAGCCTCTTCCCACCTCCAAACACACTCACTGTCTCTCTCCCCCTCTCCAAACCCACTCACTGCCTCTATCCCCATCTCCAAACCCACTCACAGCCTCTTCCCACCTCCAAACACACTCACTGTCTCTCTCCCCCTCTCCAAACCCACTCACTGCCTCTCTCGCCATCTCCAAACCCACTCACTGCCTCTCTCACATCTCCAAACCCACTCACTGCCTCTCACGCCATCTCCAACCCCACTCATTGCCTCTCTCACATCTCCAAACCCAATCACAGCCTCTCTCCCCATCTCCAAACCCACTCACAGCCTCTCTCCCCATCTCCAAACCCACTCACAGCCTCTCTCCCCATCTCCAAACCCACTCACTACCTCTATCCCCATCTCCAAACCCACTCACAGCCTCTGTTCCCATCTCCAAACCCACTCACAGCCTCTCTTGCCATCTCCAAACCCACTCACAGCCTCTCTCCCCATCGCCAAACTCACTCACAGCCTCTCTCCCCATCTCAAAACTCACTCACTGCCTCTCTCCCCATCTCAAAACCCACTCACTGCCTCTCTCCCCATCTCCAAACCAACTCACAGCCTCTCTTCCCATCTCCAAACCCACTCACTGTCTCTATCCCCATCTCTGAACCCACTCACAGCGTCTCTTCCCAAATCCAAAACCACTCACTGCCTCTCTCCCCATCTCCAAACCCACTCACTGCCTCTCTCCCCATCACCAAACACGCTCACAGCCTCTATCCCCTTCTCCAAACCCATTCACAGCATCTGTTCCCATCTCCAAACCCACTCACTGCCTCTTCCCCATCTCCAAACCAGCTCACAGCCTCTCTTCCCATCTCCAAACCTACTCATTGACTCTCTCCCCATCTCCAAACCCACTCACAGCCTCTCTCCCCATATGCAAACCCACTCACTGCCTCATTTCCCATCTCCAAACCCACTCACTGCATGTCTCCCCATCTCCAAAGCCACTCACTGCCTCTCTCCCCATCTCCAAACCCACGCACAGCCTCTCTCCCCATCTCCAAACCCACTCACAGCCTCTCTCCCCATCTCCATACCCACTCACAGCCTCTCTCCCCATCGCCAAACTCACTCACAGCCTCTCTCCCCATCTCAAAACTCACTCACTGCCACTCTCCCCATCTCCAAACCAACTCACAGCCTCTCTTCCCATTTCCAAACCCACTCACTGTCTCTATCCCCATCTCTGAACCCACTCACAGCGTCTCTTCCCAAATCCAAACCCACTCACTGCCTCTCTCCCCATCTCCAAACCCACTCGCTGCCTCTCTCCCCATCACCAAACACGCTCACAGCCTCTATCCCCATCTCCAAACCCATTCACAGCATCTGTTCCCATCTCCAAACCCACTCACTGCCTCTTCCCCTTCTCCAAACCCACGCACAGCCTCTCTTCCCATCTCCAAACCTACTCACTGACTCTCTCCCCATCTCCAAACCCACTCACAGCCTCTCTCCCCATCTCCAAACCCACTCACAGCCTCTCTCCCCATCTGCAAATCCACTCACAGCCTCATTTCCCATCTCCAAACCCACTCACATCCTCTCTTCCCATCTCCAAACCCACTCACATCCTCTCTTCCCATCTCCAAACCCGATCACTGCCTGTCTCCCCATCTCCAAACCAACTCACAGCCTCTCTTCCCATCTCCAAACCCACTCACAGCCTCTCTTGCAATCTTCAAACCCACTGACTGCCTCTCTCCCCATCTCCAAACCCACTCACTGCCTGTCTCCCCATCTCCAAACCCACTCACAGCCTCTCTTCCCATCTCCAAACCCACTCACAGCCTCTCTTCCCATCTTCAAACCCACTGACTGCCTCTCTCCCCATCTCCAATGCCACTCTCATCCTCTCTTCCCATCTCCAAACCCACTCACTGTCTCTCTCCCCATCTCCAAACCCACTCACAGGCTCTCTTCCCTTCCCCAAACCCACTCACTGTCTCTCTCCCCATCTCCAAACCGACTCACTGTCTCTCTCCCCATCTCCAAACCCACTCACAGGCTCTCTTCCCATCCCCAAACCTACTGACTGCCTCTCTCCCCATCTCCAAACCCACTCAAAACCTCTCTTCCCATCTCAAAACTGACCGACTGCCTCTCTTCCCATCTCCAAACCCACGCACAGCCTCTCTCCCCATCTCCAAACCCGCTCATAGCCTCTCTCCCGATCTACAAACCCACTCACAGCCTCTCTTCCCATCTCCAAACCCACTCACTGCCTCTCTCCCCATCTCCAAACCCACTCACATCCTCTCTGCCTATCTCCAAACTGACCGACTGCCTCTCTCCCCATCTCCAAACCCACTCACTGCCTCTCTCCCCATCTCCAAACCCACTCACAGCCTCTCTCCCCATCTCCAAACCCACTCACAGCCTCTCTTCCCATCTCCAATCCCACTCACTGCCTCTTTCCTCATCTCCAAACCCACTTACTGCCTCTCTCCCCATCTCCAAACCCACTCACAGCCTCTTCCCACCTCCAAACACACTCACAGCCTCTTCCCACCTCCAAACACACTCACAGCCACTTCCCACCTCCAAACACACTCACCGTCTCTCTCCCCCTCTCCAAACCCACTCACTGTCACTCTGTCCATCTCCAAACCAAGTCACTGTCTCTCTCCCCATCTCCAAACCCACTCACTGTCTCTCTCCCCTTCTCAAAACCCAATCACTGTCTCCCTCCCCATCTCCAAACACACTCAAGTCCTCTCTCCCCATCTCAGAACCCACTGACTGTCTCTGTCCCCATTTCCAAACCCACTCACTGTCCCTCTCCTCATCACCAAACCCACCCACTGCCTCTCTCCCCATCTCCAAACCCACTCACATCCTCTCTTCCCATCTCCAAACTGACCGACTGCCTCTCTCCCCATCTCCAATCCCACTCACTGCCTCTCTTTCCATCTCCAAACCCACTCACAGCCTCTCTTCCCATCTCCAATCCCACGCACAGCCTCTCTCCCCATCTCCAAACCCGCTCATAGCCTCTCTCCCGATCTACAAACCCACTCACAGCCTCTCTTCCCATCTCCAAACCCACTCACTGCCTCTCTCCCCATCTCCAAACCCACTCACATCCTCTCTGCCTATCTCCAAACTGACCGACTGCCTCTCTCCCCATCTCCAAACACACTCACTGCCTCTCTCCCCATCTCCAAACCCACTCACAGCCTCTCTCCCCATCTCCAAACCCACTCACAGCCTCTCTTCCCATCTCCAATCCCACTCACTGCCTCTCTCCCCATCTCCAAACCCACCCACTGCCTCTCTCCCCATCTCCAAACCCACTCACATCCTCTCTTCCCATCTCCAAACTGACCGACTGCCTCTCTCCCCATCTCCAATCCCACTCACTGCCTCTCTTTCCATCTCCAAACCCACTCACAGCCTCTCTTCCCATCTCCAATCCCACGCACAGCCTCTCTCCCCATCTCCAAACCCGCTCATAGCCTCTCTCCCGATCTACAAACCCACTCACAGCCTCTCTTCCCATCTCCAAACCCACTCACTGCCTCTCTCCCCATCTCCAAACCCACTCACATCCTCTCTGCCTATCTCCAAACTGACCGACTGCCTCTCTCCCCATCTCCAAACACACTCACTGCCTCTCTCCCCATCTCCAAACCCACTCACAGCCTCTCTCCCCATCTCCAAACCCACTCACAGCCTCTCTTCCCATCTCCAATCCCACTCACTGCCTCTTTCCTCATCTCCAAACCCACTTACTGCCTCTCTCCCCATCTCCAAACCCACTCACAGCCTCTTCCCACCTCCAAACACACTCACAGCCTCTTCCCACCTCCAAACACACTCACAGCCTCTTCCCACCTCCAAACACACTCACCGTCTCTCTCCCCCTCTCCAAACCCACTCACTGTCACTCTGTCCATCTCCAAACCAAGTCACTGTCTCTCTCCCCATCTCCAAACCCAGTCACTGTCTCTCTCCCCTTCTCAAAACCCAATCACTGTCTCCCTCCCCATCTCCAAACACACTCAAGTCCTCTCTCCCCATCTCAGAACCCACTGACTGTCTCTGTCCCCATTTCCAAACCCACTCACTGTCCCTCTTTCCATCTCCAAACCCACTCACTGTCTCTCTCCCCATTTCCAAACCCACTCACTGTCTCTCTCCCCATTTCCAAACCCACTCACAGCCTCTCTTCCCATCTCCAAATCTACTCACTGCCTCTTTCCCCATCTCCAAACCCACTCACTGCCTCTCTCCCCATCTCCAAACCCACTCACTGCCTCTCTCCCCATCTCCAAACCCACTCACTGCCACTCTCCACATCTCCAAACCCACTCACAGCCTCTCTTCCCATCTCCAAACCCACGCACAGCCTCTCTCCCCATCTCCAAACCCACTCACAGCCTCTCTCCCCATCTCCAAACCCACTCACTGCCTCTCTCCCCATCTCCAAACTAACTCACAGCCTCTCTTCCCATCTCCAAACCCACTCACTGTCTCTCTCCCCATCTCTGAACCCACTCACAGCGTCTCTTCCCAAATCCAAACCCACTCACTGCCTCTCTCCCCATCTCCAAACCCACTCGCTGCCTCTCTCCCCATCACCAAACACGCTCACAGCCTCTATCCCCATCTCCAAACCCATTCACAGCATCTGTTCCCATCTCCAAACCCACTCACTGCCTCTTCCCCATCTCCAAACCCACGCACAGCCTCTCTTCCCATCTCCAAACCTACTCACTGACTCTCTCCCCATCTCCAAACCCACTCACAGCCTCTCTCCCCATCTGCAAATCCACTCACTGCCTCATTTCCCATCTCCAAACCCACTCACATCCTCTCTTCCCATCTCCAAACTGACCGACTGCCTCTCTCCCCATCTCCAAACCCACTCACTTTCTATCTCCCCATCTCCAAACCCACTCACTGCCTCTCTCCCCATCTCCAAACCCACCCACTGCCTCTCTCCCCATCTCCAAACCCACTCACATCCTCTCTTCCCACCTCCAAACTGACCGACTACCTCTCTACCCATCTCCAATCCCACTCACTGCCTCTCTCCCCATCTCCAAACCCACCCACTGCCTCTCTCCCCATCTCCAAACCCACTCACATCCTCTCTTCCCATCTCCAAACTGACGGACTGCCTCTCTCCCCATCTCCAATCCCACTCACTGCCTCGCTTTCCATCTCCAAACCCACTCAATGTCTCTCTCCGCATCTCAAAACCCACTCACTGTCTCTCTCCCCATCTCTAAACCCAATCACTGTCTCTCTCCCCATCTCTAAACCCACTCACTCTCTCTCTCCCCATCACCAAACCCACTCACTGTCTCTCTCCCCATTTCCAAACCCACTCACAGCCTCTCTTCCCATCTCCAAATCTACTCACTGCCTCTCTCCCCATCTCCAAACCCATTCACTGTCTCTCGCCCCATCTCCAAACCCACTCACATCCTCCCTTCCCATCTCCAAACTGACCGACTGCCTCTCTCCCCATCTCCAAACCCACTCACTGCCTCTCTCGCCATCTCCAAACCCACTCACTGCCTCTCTTCCCATCTCCAAAACCACTCATTGCCTGTTTCCCATCTCCAAACCCACCCGCAGCCTCTCTTCCCATCTCCAAACCCACTCACTGTCTCTCTCCCCATCTGCAAATCCACTCACAGCCTCTGTTCCCATCTCCAAAACCCACTCATTGCCTCTCTCCCCACCTCCAAACCCACTCACAGCCTCTCTTCCCATCTCCAAACCCACTCACTGCCTCTCTCCCTATCTCCAAACCCACTCACTGTCTCTCTTCCCATCTCCAAACCCACTCACAGCCTTGCTTCCCATCCCCAAACCCATTGACTGCCTCTCTTCCCATCCCCAAACCCACTGACTGCCTCTCTCCCCATCTCCAAATCCACTCACAGCCTCTGTTCCCATCTCCAAACCCACTCACAGCCTCTCTTCCCATCTCCAAACCCACTCACAGCCTCTCTCCCCATCGCCAAACCCACTCACATCCTCTCTTCCCATCTCAAAACTGACCGACTGCCTCTCTCCCCATCTCCAAACCCACTCACTGCCTCTCTCCTCATCACAAAACACGCTCACAGCCTCGATCCCCATCTCTAAACCCACTCACTGTCTCTCTCCCCATCTTCAAACCCACTCACTGCCTCCCTCCCCATCTTCAAACCCACTCACTGCCTCCCTCCCCATCTTCAAACCCACTCACTGTCTCTCTCCCCATCTCCAAACCCACTCGCAGCCTCTCTTCCCATCTGCAACCCCGCTGACTGCCTCTCTCCGCATCTCCAAACCCACTCACATCCTCTCTTCCCATCCCCAAACCCTCTCACTGCCTCTCTCCGCATCTCCAAACCCACTCACATCCTCTCTTCCCATCTCCAATCCCACTCACTGTCTCTCTCCCCATCTCTAAACCCACTCACAGCCTCTCTTCCCATCCCCGAACCCACTCAATGCCTCTCTTCCCATCTCCAAACCCACTCACAGCCTCTGTTCGCATCTCCAAACCCGCTCACTGCCTCTCTCCCCATCACCAAACCCACTCACAGTCTCTCTTCCCATCTTCAAACTCACTGACTGCCTCTCTCCCCATCTCCAAACCCACTCGCTGTCTCTCTCCCCATCTCCAAACCCACTCATTGCCTCTCTCCCCATTTTCAAACCCACTCACAGTCTCTCTTCCCATCTTCAAACCCACTGACTGCCTCTCTCCCCATCTCCAAACCCACTCGCTGTCTCTCTCCCCATCTCTAAACCCACTCACAGCTTCTGTTCCCATCTCCAAACCCACTCATTGCCTCTCTTCCTATCTCCAAACCTACTCACTGCCTCTCTCCCCATCACCAAACCCACTCACAGACTCTCTCCCCATCTTCAAACCCACTGACTGCCTCTCTCCCCATCTCCAAACCCACTCGCTGCCTCTCTCCCCATCTCCAAACCCACTCATTGTCTCTCTCCCCATCTCCAAACCCAGTCTGCCTCTCTTCCCATCTACAAACCCACTCACTGCCTCTCCCCCCATCTCCATACCCACCCACAGCCTCTCTTCCCATCTCCAAACCCACTCACTGCCTCTCTCGCCATCTCCAAACCCACTCACTGCCTCTCTTCCCAGCTCCAAATGCACTCACATCCTCTCTTCCCATCTCCAAACCCGATCACTGCCTGTCTCCCCATCTCCAAACCAACTCACAGCCTCTCTTCCCATCTCCAAACCCACTCACAGCCTCTCTTGCAATCTTCAAACCCACTGACTGCCTCTCTCCCCATCTCCAAACCCACTCACTGCCTGTCTCCCCATCTCCAAACCCACTCACTGCCTCTCTTCCCATCTCCAAACCCACTCACAGCCTCTCTTGCAATCTTCAAACCCACTGACTGCCTCTCTCCCCATCTCCAATGCCACACTCATCCTCTCTTTCCATCTCCAAAACCCACTCACTGTCTCTCTCCCCATCTCCAAACCGACTCACTGTCTCTCTCCCCATCTCCAAACCCACTCACAGGCTCTCTTCCCTTCCCCAAACCCACTCACTGTCTCTCTCCCCATCTCCAAACCGACTCACTGTCTCTCTCCCCATCTCCAAACCCACTCACAGGCTCTCTTCCCATCCCCAAACCTACTGACTGCCTCTCTCCCCATCTCCAAACCCACTCACATCCTCTCTTCCCATCTCAAAACTGACCGACTGCCTCTCTCCCGATCCCCTAACCCACTCACTGCCTCCATCCCCATCTCCAAACCCGCTCACAGCTTCTCTCCCGATCTCCAAACCTACTCACAGCCTCTCTTCCCATCTCCAAACCCACTCACTGCCTCTCTCCCCATCTCCAAACCCACTCACAGCCTCTCTTCCCATCTTCAAACCCACTCACTGCCTCTCTCCCCATCTCCAAACTGACCGACTGCCTTTCTCCCCAGCTCCAAACCCACTCACTGCCTCTCTCCCCATCTCCAAACCCACTCACAGCCTCTCTCCCCATCTCCAAACCCACTCACAGCCTCTCTCCCCATCTCCAAACCCACTCAAAGCCTCTCTTCACATCTCCAAACCCACTCACAGCCTCTTTCCTCATCTCCAAACCCTGTTACTGCCTCTCTCCCCATCTCCAAACCCAATCACAGCCTCTTCCCACATCCAAACACACTCACAGCCTCTTCCCACCTCCAAACACACTCACCGTCTCTCTCCCCCTCTCCAAACCCACTCAGTCACTCTGTCCATCTCCAAACCAAGTCACTGTCTCTCTCCCCATCTCCAAACCCACTCACTGTCTCTCTCCCCTGCTCAAAACCCAATCACTGTCTCCCTCCCCATCTCCAAACACACTCAAGTCCTCTCTCCCCATCTCAGAACCCAATGACTGTCTCTGTCCCCATTTCCAAACCCACTCACTGTCTCTCTCCTCATCACCAAACCCACTCACTTTCTCTCTCCCCATCTCCAAACCCACTCACTGCCTCTCTCCCCATCTCCAAACCCACCCACTGCCTCTCTCCCCATCTCCAAACCCACTCACATCCTCTCTTCCCATCTCCAAACTGACCGACTGCCTCTCTCCCCATCTCCAATCCCACTCACTGCCTCTCTTTCCATCTCCAAACCCACTCAATGTCTCTCTCCGCATCTCTAAACCCACTCACTGTCTCTCTCCCCATCTCTAAACCCACTCACTCTCTCTCTCCCCATTTCCAAACCCATTCACTGTCTGGCTCCCCATCACCAAACCCACTCACTGTCTCTCTCCCCATCTCCAAACCCACTCACAGGCTCTCTTCCCATCCCCAAACCTACTGACTGCCTCTCTCCCCATCTCCAAACCCACTCACATCCTCCCTTCCCATCTCCAAACTGACCGACTGCCTCTCTCCCCATCTCCAAACCCACTCACTGCCTCTCTCGCCATCTCCAAACCCACTCACTGCCTCTCTTCCCATCTCCAAAACCACTCATTGCCTGTTTCCCATCTCCAAACCCACCCGCAGCCTCTCTTCCCATCTCCAAACCCACTCACTGTCTCTCTCCCCATCTGCAAATCCACTCACAGCCTCTGTTCCCATCTCCAAACCCACTCATTGCCTCTATCCCCATCTCCAAACCCACTCACAGCCTCTCTTCCCATCTCCAAACCCACTCACTGCCTCTCTCCCTATCTCCAAACCCACTCACTGTCTCTCTTCCCATCTCCAAACCCACTCACAGCCTTGCTTCCCATCCCCAAACCCACTGACTGCCTCTCTTCCCATCCCCAAACCCACTGACTGCCTCTCTCCCCATCTCCAAATCCACTCACAGCCTCTGTTCCCATCTCCAAACCCACTCACAGCCTCTCTTCCCATCTCCAAACCCACTCACAGCCTCTCTCCCCATCGCCAAACCCAATCACATCCTCTCTTCCCATCTCAAAACTGACCGACTGCCTCTCTCCCCATCTCCAAACCCACTCACTGCCTCTCTCCCCATCTCCAAACCCACTCACTGCCTCTCTCCCCATCTCCAAACCCACTCACAGCCTCTCTTCCCATCCCCAAACCCACTCACTGCCTCTCTCCCCATCTCCAAACCCACTCACATCCTCTCTTCCCATCTCCAATCCCACTCACTGTCTCTCTCCCCATCTCTAAACACACTCACTGCCTCTGTTCGCATCTCCAAACCCACTCTCTGCCTCTCTCCCCATCACCAAACCCACTCACAGTCTCTCTTCCCATCTTCAAACCCACTGACTGCCTCTCTCCCCATCTACAAACCCACTCGCTGTCTCTCTCCCCATCTCTAAACCCACTCACTGCCTCTCTCCCCATTTTCAAACCCACTCAACGTCTCTCTTCCCATCTTCAAACCCACTGACTGCCTCTCTCCCCATCTCCAAACCCACTCGCTGTCTCTCTCCCCATCTCTAAACCCACTCACAGCCTCTGTTCCCATCTCCAAACCCACTCATTGCCTCTCTTCCTATCTCCAAACCTACTCACTGCCTCTCTCCCCATCACCAAACCCACTCACAGTCTCTCTCCCCATCTTCAAACCCACTCAGAGTCTCTCTTCCCATCTTCAAACCCACTGACTGCCTCTCTCCCCATCTTCAAACCCACTCAGAGTCTCTCTTCCCATCTTCAAACCCACTGACTGCCTCTCTCTCCATCTCCAAACCCACTCATTGTCTCTCTCCCCATCTCCAAACCCAGTCTGCCTCTCTTCCCATCTACAAACCCACTCACTGCCTCTCCGCCCATCTCCATACCCACCCACAGCCTCTCTTCCCATCTCCAAACCCACTCACTGCCTCTCTCGCCATCTCCAAACCCACTCACAGCCTCTCTTCCCATCTCCAAACCCACTAACTGCCTCTCTTCCCATCTTCAAACCCACTCACTGTCTCTCTCCCCATCTCCAAACCGACTCACTGTCTCTCTCCCCATCTCCAAACCCAATCACAGGCTCTCTTCCCATCCCCAAACCCACTGACTGCCTCTCTCCCTATCTCCAAAATCACTCACATCCTCTCTTCCCCTCTCAAAACTGACCGACTGCCTCTCTCCCCATCGCCAAACCCACTCACTGCCTCTCTCCCCATCTCCAAACCCACTCACTGCCTCTCTCCCCATCACCAAACACGCTCACAGCCTCTCTTCCCATCTCCAAATCCACTCACAGCCTCTCTTCCTATCTCCAAACCCACTCACTGCCTCTCTCCGCATCTCCAAACCCAATCACAGCCCCTCTTCCCATCTTCAAACCCACTCACTGCCTCCCTCCCCATCTCCAAACCCACTCACTATCTCTCTCCCCATCTCCAAACCCACTCACTGCCTTTCTCCCCATCTCCAAATCCACTCACTGTCTCTCTCCCCATCTCCAAACCCACTCACAGCCTCTCTTCCCATCTCCACACCCACTCACTGTGTCTCTCCCCATCTCCAAACCCACTCGCAGCCTCTCTTCCCATCTCCACACCCACTCACTGCCTGTCCCCCCATCTCCAAACCCACTCACTGCCTTTCTCCCCATCTCCAAATCCACTCACTGTCTCTCTCCCCATCTCCAAACCCACTCACAGCCTCTCTTCCCATCTCCACACCCACTCACTGTGTCTCTCCCCATCTCCAAACCCACTCGCAGCCTCTCTTCCCATTTCCACACCCACAAACTGCCTCTCCCCTCATTTCCAAACCCAACCACGGCCTCTCTTCCCATCTGCAAACCCACTGACTGTCTCTCTCCCCATCTCCAAACCGACTCACTGTCTCTCTCCCCATCTCCAAACCCACTCACAGGCTCTCTTCCCATCCCCAAACTCACTGACAGCCTCTCTCCCTATCTCCAAACCCACTCACATCCTCTCTTCCCATCTCAAAACTGACCGACTGTCTCTCTCCACATTTCCAAATCCACTCGCAGCCTGTTCCCATCTCCAAACCCACTCACAGCCTCTCTGCCCATCTCAAAACTGACCGACTGCCTCTCTCCCCATCTCCAAACCCACTCACTGCCCCTCTCCCCATCTCCAAACCCACTCACTGCCTCTCTCCCCATCACCATACACGCTCACAGCCTCTATCCCCATCTCCAAACCCATTCACAGCATCTGTTCCCATCTCCAAACCCACTCACTGCCTCTTCCCCATCTCCAAACCCACTCACTGCCTGCCACCCATCTCCGAAACCACCCGCAGCCTCTCTTCCCATCTGCAAACCCACTCACTGTCTCTCTCCCCATCTCCAAACCCACTCACAGCCTCTCTTCCCATCTCCAAACCCACTCACAGCCTCTGTTCCCATCTCCAAACCCACTCACAGCCTCTCTTCCCATCTCCAAACCCACTCACAGCCTCTCTTCCCCTCTCCAAACCCACTCACAGCCTCTCTTGCCATCTCCAAACCCACTCACAGCCTCTCTCCCCATCTCCAAACCCACTCACAGCCTCTCTTCCCATCTCAACACTTACCGACTGAAACTCTCTCCCCATCTCCAAACCCACTCACTGCCTCTCTGCCCATCTCCAAACCCACTCACTGCCTCTTCCCCATCTCCAAACCCACTCACATCCTCTCTGCCCATCTTCAAACCCACTCACTATCTCTCTCCCAATCTCTGAACCCAATCACAGGCTCTCTTCCCATCCCCAAACCCAATGACTGCCTCTCTCCCCATCTCCAAACCCACTCACATCCTCTGTTCCCATCTCCAAACCCACTCACAGCATCTCTTCCCATCTCCAAACCCACTCACAGCCTCCATCCCCATCTCCAACCCACTCACAGCCTCTCTCCCCATCTCCAAACCCACTGACAGCCTCTCTCCCCATCTCCAAACCCACTCACTGCCTCTCTCCCCATCTCCAAACCCACTCACTGCCTCTCTCCCCATCTCCAAACCCACTCACATCCTCTGTTCCCATCTCCAAACCCACTCACAGCATCTCTTCCCATCTCCAAACCCACTCACAGCCTCCATCCCCATCTCCAACCCACTCACAGCCTCTCTCCCCATCTCCAAACCCACTGACAGCCTCTCTTCCCATTTCCAAACCCAACCACGGCCTCTCTTCCCATCTGCAAACCCACTGACTGTCTCTCTCCCCATCTCCAAACCGACTCACTGTCTCTCTCCCCATCTCCAAACCCACTCACAGGCTCTCTTCCCATCCCCAAACTCACTGACAGCCTCTCTCCCTATCTCCAAACCCACTCACATCCTCTCTTCCCATCTCAAAACTGACCGACTGTCTCTCTCCACATTTCCAAATCCACTCGCAGCCTGTTCCCATCTCCAAACCCACTCACAGCCTCTCTCCCCATCTCCAAACCCACTCACAGCCTCTCTTCCCATCTCAAAACTGACCGACTGCCTCTCTCCCCATCTCCAAACCCACTCACTGCCCCTCTCCCCATCTCCAAACCCATTCACTGCCTCTCTCCCCATCACCATACACGCTCACAGCCTCTATGCCCATCTCCAAACCCATTCACAGCATCTGTTCCCATCTCCAAACCCACTCACTGCCTGCCACCCATCTCCGAAACCACCCGCAGCCTCTCTTCCCATCTGCAAACCCACTCACTGTCTCTCTCCCCATCTCCAAACCCACTCACAGCCTCTCTTCCCATCTCCAAACCCACTCACAGCCTCTGTTCCCATCTCCAAACCCACTCACAGCCTCTGTTCCCATCTCCAAACCCACTCACAGCCTCTCTTCCCATCTCCAAACCCACTCACAGCCTCTCTTCCCCTCTCCAAACCCACTCACAGCCTCTCTTGCCATCTCCAAACCCACTCACAGCCTCTCTCCCCATCTCCAAACCCACTCACAGCCTCTCTTCCCATCTCAACACTTACCGACTGAAACTCTCTCCCCATCTCCAAACCCACTCACTGCCTCTCTGCCCATCTCCAAACCCACTCACTGCCTCTTCCCCATCTCCAAACCCACTCACATCCTCTCTGCCCATCTTCAAACCCACTCACTATCTCTTTCCCAATCTCTAAACCCAATCACAGGCTCTCTTCCCATCCCCAAACCCAATGACTGCCTCTCTCCCCATCTCCAAACCCACTCACATCCTCTGTTCCCATCTCCAAACCCACTCACAGCATCTCTTCCCATCTCCAAACCCACTCACAGCCTCCATCCCCATCTCCAACCCACTCACAGCCTCTCTTCCCATCTCCAAACCCACTCACAGCCTCTCTTGCCATCTCCAAACCCACTCACAGCCTCTCTCCCCATCTCCAATCCCACTCACAGCCTCTCTTCCCATCTCCAATCCCACTCAGTGTCTCTCTTGCCATCTCCAATCCCACTCACCGTCTCTGTCCCCTTCTCCAAACCCTCTCACTGTCTCTCCCCATCTCCAAACCTACTCTGCTAACTTTCTCCTTACTTTGTAAAGCTTTTTAAATATTCTCATTGAATGTGCCTTCATAAACAAACACATTTTCGGTTTCTGCCTTGAAGACATCAACAATCATTGGTGTGTTAGATCATTGTTGTGCACGTTCTGAAAGGTATATTTTCATCCAGGCCAGTGCTTGTATGGAGACAGAATGCTATTTAGCAGTTCTGGACGGTGCCAGCCATTGCTGTGTGACTGGTGTGATCGGGCACAGGGTCCAAAGCTGCCCTGGGTCAGACCGCTATTGTTCCTGGATGAGGGGAGGTGAGGCTTTGCTGACATGGTAATTTACATCAGAACCCCAAAATCATCATCACCTATCTACCTCACATATTAAACATTCATTTCTTGAATGTCTGTGTCCTGTAATGGTTTGTTTTGTGATAACCTGAGATATTATTGGAAGACACTGTGCAGCCTTTTACTGCTGTCAGACTATGGTATCTGTGAGTTTTCACCTTCATTCAGATTCTGTTCACTCTTCAACCGATTGTGAGTCACTCTGTGTATTTGTCAGGATTTCACAAACAAGGCAGCTCTTGTCTGTGAGTGTCTGTCTGCAATGGAGATTAACTGTATCTCACCCAAACACAGAGATGACTGACTGATCAATACGGCATTGCCAGAAGGTCACATTTGATTTTAGTGAACACTGATTTCAGGACAAGTCAAAATTAAACTTACTTTGTTCAATCCATGCATCAAGTTATTTCACTGTGTTACAGTTGAATGAATTTAAGAAGAACACAATTAAATTAGCAACATGAACAATCACAAAAGAAGGTATCAGTTGAATTGCTGAGTGGAGTATGTAGATTTATTTAAAACAAATCTGCACCTCTGTTAGAACAGCAGGGAGAGGAATTTGATTACTGTGCATTAAATCATTGCAAACAAACATCCATCTCAGTCATTTCTACCCTCCTGATTTTATAGAGAGTGAGTGTGTCAGTTTGATAAAACATGAAGAGCTGTCTATAAATTAGCAGGAAATTCCATTAAAATGGTTAATACGAAGAGTCAAGAAATAGCTGTTTAATTTTTAAAGGAGGGAGGAATTGAGGGCGGCACAGTGGCGCAGTGGTTAGCACCGCAGCCTCACAGCTCCAGTGACCCGGGTTCAATTCCGGGTACTGCCTGTGTGGAGTTTGCAAGTTCTCCCTGTGTCTGCGTGGGTTTCCTCCGGGTGCTCCGGTTTCCTCCCACAGCCAAAGACTTGCAGGTTGATAGGTAAATTGGCCATTATAAATTGCCCCTAGTATAGGTAGGTGGTAGGAAAATATAGGGACAGGTGGGGATATGGTCGGAATATGGGATTAGTGTCTCTTTTTTCTCTTTTGGGCCTCCTTATCTCGAGAGACAATGGATACGCGCCTGGAGGTGGTCAGTGGGATTAGTGTAGGATTAGTATAAATGGGTGGTTGATGATCGGCACAGACTCGGTGGGCCAAAGGGCCTGTTTCAGTGCTGTATCACTAAATAAAATAGATACGGTGAGAAGGTGGGATTGAGGGATATGGGGGAAAGTGGGATTGAGGGATATAGTGAGAAGATGGGGTTGAGGGATATAGTGAGAAGATGGGGTTGAGGGATATGGTAGGATGGTGGGGTTGAGGGATACAGTGAGAAGGTGGGGTTGAGGGATACGGTAGGATGGTGGGTAGTTGTGAATCAGGGATACAGTGAGAAGGTGGGAATGTTGAGCCAAAATCAGTTTTTTTGTTCCTAAAATGTTTTCAGGATGACTGTGCATTTGTTTTACCAGATTGTTTGGCATAACAATCGTGCCCAGCTGTAAACTGTCTCATTAACACTGCGAGAGATTGCACTGGGCAGGTCATAGGTTTCCCACAGCTCAATACAAACTCCAGCAACCCAAGTGGTGATTAAGTAATGACATGTAAAGATGCACCCACACTGCCCCGGAGAGAGTGTGTATACAGACAGAAGGCTAGAGGAAGCGGTGAGCTGATGGGGAGATTTGAAGGTAAAAATAAGAATCTTAAAGTCAGTTCTGTGGGGCACAGAGAGACAGTGAAACTTGGCAAGGAGAGGGCTGATGTGGATCTTGCCCTTACTGTGGATGAGTACATGCAGCAGAGCTCCAAAGCTGCACAGACAATTAACACACAGTGAGTATGACCCACTCAAAGGCAAAACCCATTGCCCAAAATGTTAGATAGATCGGACTGGAGCACCGATACTTACTGGAAAATCATGGACAGCATTCCTGCAATAGGGAGGGGGATAAGAAAGGAGGGGGAGTGGCAGTTTTGGTCAAGGAAACTATTACAGCTGTGAGGAGGGATGATATGTTGGAAGGATATGGATTGAGCTAAGGAACAAAAAAGGGGCAATCACACTGCTGGGAGTGTACTATAGACCCCCACTCAGAGGGAGATAGAAGAGCAGATATGTAGGAAACCTCTGAGAAGTGCAAGAACAATAGAGCGGTAATAATAGGAGATTTTAGTTACCCCAATATTAACTGGGATAGTTTTAGTGTGAAAGGAATTGAGGGAGCAGAATTCTTGATGTGCATTCAAGAGAACGTTTTTGCCCAGTATGTAGCAAGTCCAACAAGAGAGGGCACAGTTTTAGACTTAGTTTTAGGAAATGAAGATGGGCAGGTAGAAGGAGTGGTAGTGGGAGAGCATTTTGGTGGTAGTGATCATAATTCAGTCAGTTTTAACATAATTATGGAAAAGGACAGAGATAGAACAGGAGTTAGAGTTCTCAATTGGGGAAAGGCCAATTTTACTAAACTGAGGAGTGATTTAGCGAAAGTGGACTGAAAACAGCTACTTGAAGGTAAATCCGTGTCAGAGCAGTGGGAGGCATTCAAAGGAGAGATTCAAGGGGTTCAGAGAAAATATGTTCCCACAAAGAAAAAGGTTGAGGCGGCCAAATCTACAGCCTCATGGATGTCAAGGAGCTTACAGGGTAAGATAAGGCAGAAAAGGAAAGCTTATGTCCGACACCGAGAACTCAATACTACAGAAAGCCGAGAGGAGTATAGAAAGTGGAGGGTTGAAATCAAAAAGGAAATTAGGAAAGCAAAGCGAGGGCATGAAAGAATATTGGCAAGAAAATCAAGGTTAACTCAAAGATGTTTTATCAATACATTAAGAGTAAGAGGATAACAAAGGAGAGAGTAGGGCCCATAAAAGACCAAAAAGGTAACCTATGTGTAGGGACGTAAGATTTTGTAATGGTTCTTAATGAAAACATTGCGTCTGTCTTCACAAAAGAGGGGGACAATGCAGATATTGTAGTTAAGGAGGAAGAGTGTGAAGTATTGGATGTGATAAACATAGGGAGAGAGGAAGTATTAATGGAATTAGCATCTTTGAAAGTTGATAAATCACCAGGGCCAGATGAAATGTATCCTAGGCTGTTAAAAGAAGCAAGAGAGGAAATAGCAGAAGGTCTGACCATTTTCCAGTCCTCACTGGATACAGGTGTGGTGGCGGAGGATTGGAGAACTGCTAACATTGTACCTCTGTTTAAAAAGGGAGCGAGGGATAGACTGGATAATTACAGGCCAGTCAGTCTAACCTCAGTAGTGGGCAAATTATTGGAATCTATTCTGAGAGACAGGATTAACTGTCACTTAGAAAGGCACAGGTTAATCAAGGATAGTCAGCATGGATTTGTTTAGGGAAGATCTTGTTTGATCAACTTGATTGAATTTTTTGAAGAAGTGACAAGGAAGATAGATGAAGGTAGTGCAGTTGATGTGGTCTACATGGATTATAGCAAGGCTTTTGACAAGGTCCCACATGGCAGACTGGTTAAAAAATAAAATCCCATGGGATCCAGGGAAATGCAGCAAGGTGGATACAAAATTGGCTCAGCGGCAGGAAACAAAGGGTAATTGTTGACGGGTGTTTTAGCGACTGGAGAGCTGTTTCCTGTGGCGTTCTGCAGGGCTCAATACTGGGTCCTCTGCTTTTTGTGGTATATATTAATGATTTGGACGTAAATATAGGGGGCATGATCAAGAAGTTTGCAGACGACACAAAGATTGGCCGTGTGGTAGATAGCGAAAAGGATAGCTGTAGGCTGCAGGAAGATATTGATGGTCTGGTCAGATGGGCAGAAAAGTGGCAAATGGAATTCAACCTGGAGAAGTGTGAGGTGATGCATTTGGGGAGGTCAAACAAGACAAAGAAATACACAATTAATGGGTAAATACTGAGAGGTGTGGAGGAAGTGAGTGGAGTTGAAGGAGAAGTTGTTCAATGTGAGAACAAGTTCAGCTAAGTAAAAGGGGATAGGCTGTCTACTAATATCCATTAAAAGCCC